>NC_090325.1:84129931-84429931 GCF_035084215.1 Heptranchias perlo | reverse complement strand
GTGTCTGTGTCCAGCTCTCGAGAGGCGGGACACTTCATTATAATATTTAAATCAGGCTCTCACAATGCAGTTGGGAGAAACCCGGCAGCTAAATGGAGACGGGAGCAGCCGGATCAAGCAGGTAAGTGCTTTTGCAGTATTGCTTGTGAGCCAGGAGGACCAGGAGTGCTCCTCCCGGCCCCCCCAGCAAATCTTCTGTCGATTGCGGCATCTCCTTGTTGCTGCGATCGTCCGACCCCCACCCCTCCTCCCAACCCGCGAACCGAAGCCTTTTGCCTTGCGATCTTTGCCAATTGCCGGAGACTGTCCCCAACCGACTTCAGCTGCGGCCTTCTGCTGCTGGGTTTCCTGTCCGGCAGCCGGCCAGTCTGTCAATCTGGCCTGCTGCTGGGTGGGAAACGGAATGAAAAAAATGATAATGAGGTCCTGCCGTTAAATTCGGCAGGACCTCCCCGTGCCTGGGATTTCCGGGTTTATCCCCCGCTCCCTGCCCGCCTCCCCATAAATATCGGGGCCTATGTTTCAGGTCGATGACCCGTCATCAGAACCGCTAAAAGAACCAGTTCTGATGAAAGGTCATCAACCTGAAATATTAACCCTACCTTCCTCTCTCCAGAGATGCTGCCTGACCTGCTGAGTGTTTCTGACAATATTAAACAGGCCCTTGTACTACTGAAACCAGGGCTATCGGTGCTCGAATATGGTGCTGAATGTAACAGACAGGTAAAATAGTTTCAAGTGTGACTGAAAACTAAAGTGTTTTAAATCGATAAAAATCTTAGTTATGCTGATTTTTGTTGTATAATTGCTCTTTAATGAGTACAAATGCTGTTTGCTAATTTTTTTCATAATATTACATCTACATGATAACTTGTGATTAAAAAGGCATAAACTATCAGAGTGACCCAATAGAATCAAAAGGGGGAGCAGGAACACTCTTCTACAGTGATCACTAGCATTTCCCATTCCTTCACTGTTGCAATAGGCAAATGCTTTACACAGTTAATTTGCCTGGATGTTTGGTCAGGGTGACGGGATCATAACTCAGTTGAGTTTACCAGATTGTTCTGATATTAACTTTGGCCATTGAAATGGAAAGAAAAGCACAATTAGATCTAAGCTACAGGCAAACATAAATTATTTTTGAATAATTCCTATACAACAGCTGTTATCGCATTTCTCTCCTCATTTCCCTTGATTTTGCTTAAAGTTTGAAACCTATTCCTATTTTACCAGCTTTTCCCATTTGCCCCTGATTCTATTGGGTCTGTTTACTAGGTATTGTTCCAGTGCCATATAACACTAGTGCCGTATAACACTTTCTTTACCACAAAGACATAAGCAATACAAGGCTCACAAAGTTATGGTGCATCAGTGTAAACAGTATTGAGAGATCAGCCAGGGATTAAAGTTACAGAGTTGCCTATTATTCTTTGACCCTTAAGCTGTGATATACGTGTGATATAAGTGTGTGTGTGTGTGCACGCGCATGCGCGTCATTTGGTATATTTACTTTTTAAAAGTTTTATAATCTATTATCCTGCACACAAGCACTTTCTGTCATTATAGGAGATTGAAGTAGTCTAACAATAGCCTAACAGAGTTCCTACTATATTCTGTGATTGATTAATGCAAGCAGAAGTAGGAACCACTCCCACTGTTTTTCTTCAATTATTCACTGCTTTTATATTCACTCCTTCAATTTTTTAGCATATATAGTTTAAAACGGAGTGGAATTGGCAGTACCCTTTCACCTGTGGGTTCTGGGTTCAAATCCAGCTCAAGCAGATAGGACAAGTATCTCCAATGCCTGTTAGCCATACGGGTCCCTTGTCTAATGAGTTTGGGTACTTTTAAGCCAGTTACTTTGGGAGTAGGCATGGCATCAAATTGGCAACTTCACATAGAAAAGCTATAGGAAAACTGATGTTGAAATATGGAAAAATATCACACTGTTGCAGCAGGGGTGCTCTTCTAAGGTTGGGGCTGAGGCACATTGCTGGCAAAGAATAGAAGGACGTTTACTCTGCACCTCAATGTGCTTTACCTTGACCTGTGCTTAGTGCTGACACTCAGTGCCTGAAATGAGAAAGTGTTCCATTTCCCCACACTAACCTCCTTCACCTCGCACAAAGTTCACCAAAACATTTGAAAGGAAAAAGGGCAGTATGAAAACAAAAATGTAACATTTCATGAGATGTAACATGTATCACAGTTTTGTTGTTTATCCCAACACAACTACAACATAAGAAACTACAACAAAAGGATACCCGTTTGGTAAATATGCACTCTGCATGTGTTATTCTGTTACAGTCACTTCCTTATACTTCCAGCAGCCAAAGAATCTGAAAGAACAGCAGTGTCCAACAGTTCTAGTAATTATGTCACCACCCGGATTGGTTGCTAGAAGGCACACACAGGCCTGGAGGGCTTTCTGTCACTCTTCATGGACTATCCCTAGCTTAGAAACAAAGTCCTTTGTACTTCCCAGAGATTGCAGCTTAACAGCAATGGCTATAAAATGAACAATAGATATGTTCTGAATTTTCATTTCTACCTGCTGTTTTCAAAGAGAAGCATTGCTCTTTCTCTCCCCCCCACCCCCACCCCCGGGAAATGGAAGGAGATTATTTTATTAACCTCATGTGCATTGTTGGCACTTGAATCCCCAAAACTATTCTCTAGGTATTAGCTTCAGAGATCCAAGTAACAAGTCCCTAACAGAATTTATACCAAGCAGGGTCCTTAACCAGATGTAGGACCAGATTTTAATCATATGGCATTAATATTACCATTCAGGAATTTTGTGCTAGATTTAAAAGTACAAAATAAATTATTACTTTAAACTACAGTATTGCACCCACTGTTTTGGCTAATGTTTGAAAATGATGCTAAACTTTTTTTTATGGTGTGTGTTTTATTTTTTTCTAAACATTTTTATGCTTTAGAAACTTTTTTATGCATCAAATACCTTTTTATAATTAATCAATACGCTCGTGTTGTTTTTATTGAAATTGTATGTTTTGTGATTATAAAGTTATACCACTATTCAGTTCGATATTGTGTGATAAGTCATGTAACGTGTTTGGAAGAATATAAATAAATTCCTCCAACTGTAAATCTTCACGTGGTGCTCGGAAATAATGAGGATGCTGGGTTTAACTGGTTTATACTAAAACTACCACGGCTGAGGTACTGAAGCTGAGGCTTGCTCAGCATCCCCATCCGTAGTGCACAATAATACGTCCCGGATGTGCCTGTGGTACACACAGCCAGTGCACTTATCATACACTAGGCTTCTTAAGGGCATGAAAAGTATGTTCATAAGGGCTTTTCCCTAGAATGAGGTCTATTCCCTAGAATGTGTTTGGAGTGCCTCAACTGAGTTCAGATACTCGTCACCCATATAAAATGGATGGTATGGTATAGGAGGTCCCCTTCTTATGTTGGGGTATGATGTGGAGATGCCGGTGATGGACTGGGGTGGACAAATTTAAGGAGTCGCACAACACCAGGTTATAGTCCAACAGTTTTATTTGAAATCACAAGCTTTCGGAGCTTTGCTCCCTTGTCAGGCGTACTTCACCTGACGAGGGAGCAAAGCTCCGAAAGCTTGTGATTTCAAATAAAGCTGTTGGACTATAACCTGGTGTTGTGCGACTCCTTACATATGTTGAGGTAGAAATTGGACCTCATTGTCCCCATTTTACAGGTGTAAAAAGGGCACAACGAGGCCCAATTTTGGGGACCAACGTCCTGCGCCCTAAGGACACCTGACAAACATCCGACCTGAAATTAGGTCGGGCTATTTTTCAAGTATTTAGGGCGGTCTACAACAGATGACAAACAAGGCTCTTAATGTTTGTTTTGGGACCCTTCGGGGATGTTGGGCTGCCCCGGGTGGAGCAGGCTTTGGGCTTGCTCCGTCAGGTTTTCCAGGCATGGATGTGGCCTAGCAAGCAGCCGTCACCAAAAAGGTAAGTTTAATTTTTCCTTTTAATTCATGTGGAGCCAGGAGGAGCAGGAGTGCCCCCTCCCACTGTCCTCCCTCCGGGACGTACCTGAGGGCCACTGCTGGCGAGGCAAGTGGCCCGAAATTTGCTTCTTGGATTGGGTGAGCTGTCTGTGGAGGCTCGACAGGCACTGGCAGCTCACCACAATTATTGAACATAAGAACATAAGAAATAGGAGCAGGAGTAGGCCAATCGGCCCCTCGAGCCTGCTCCGCCATTCAATAAGATCATGGCCGATCTGATCCTAACCTCAAATTTAAATTCATGTCCAATTTCCTGCCCGTAACCCCTAATTACCTTTACTTCTAGGAAACTGTCTATTTCTGTTTTAAATTTATCTAATGATGTAGCTTCCACAGCTTCCTGGGGCAGCAAATTCCACAGACCTACCACCCTCTGAGTGAAGAAGTTTCTCCTCATCTCAGTTTTGAAAGAGCAGCCCCTTATTCTAAGATTATGCCCCGTAATTCTAGTTTCACCCATCCTTGGGAACATCCTTACCGCATCCACCCGATCAAGCCCCTTCACAATCTTATATATTTCAATAAGATCGCCTCTCATTCTTCTGAACTCCAATGAGTCGAGTCCCAATCTACTCAACCTCTCCTCATATGTCCGCCCTCTCATCCCCGGGATTAACCGAGTGAACCTTCTTTGTACTGCCTCGAGAGCAAGTATGTCTTTTCTTAAGTATGGAGACCAAAACTGTATGCAGTATTCCAGGTGCGGTCTCACCAATGCCTTATATAACTGCAGCAATACCTCCCTGTTTTTATATTCTATCCCCCTAGCAATAAAAGCCAACATTCCGTTGGCCTTTTTGATCACCTGCTGCACCTGCATATTAACTTTTTGATTTTCTTGCACTAGGACCCCCAGATCCCTTTGTACTGCAGTACTTTCCAGTTTCTCGCCATTAAGATAATAACTTGCTCTCTGATTTTTCCTGCCAAAGTGCATAACCTCACATTTTCCAATATTGTATTGCATCTGCCAAATCTCCGCCCACTCACCCAGCCTGTCTATATCCCCTTGTAGGTTTTTTATGTCCTCCTCACTCTCTACTTTCCCTCCCATCTTTGTATCATCTGCAAACTTTGATATGTTACACTCGGTCCCCTCCTCCAAATCGTTAATATAGATTGTAAAGATTTGGGGACCCAGCACCGACCCCTGCGGAACACCACTGGCTACTGGTTGCCAGTCCGAGAATGAACCATTAATCCTAACTCTCTGCTTCCTGTTAGATAACCAATCCTCCAACCATGCCAGAATATTACCCCCAATCCAGTGATTCTTTATCTTGAGCAATAATCTTTTATGTGGCACCTTGTTGAATGCCTTCTGGAAGTCTAAATACATTATGTCCACTGGTTCCCCTTTATCCACCCTGTACGTTATATCCTCAAAGAACTCAAGCAAATTAGTCAGACATGATTTCCCCTTCGTAAAGCCATGCTGACTTTGTCCTATTAAATTATGTTTATCCAAATGTTCTGCTACTGTCTCCTTAATAATAGACTCCAAAATTTTACCCACCACAGATGTTAGGCTAACTGGTCTATAATTTCCAGCCTTCTGCCTACTACCCTTTTTAAATAAGGGTGTTACATTAGCAGTTTTCCAATCTGCCGGGACCTTTGCCGAGTCCAGATAATTTTGGAAAATTATTACCAAAGCACCCACAATCCCTACTGCCACTTCCCTCAAGACCCTAGGATGTAAGCCATCAGGTCCAGGGGATTTATCCGCCTTGAGTCCTATTAATTTACTGAGTACCAATTCCTTAGTGATTTTAATCGTATTTAGCTCCTCCCCCCCCTCGAGCCTTGTTTGTCCAGTGTTGGGATATTCTTAGTGTCCTCTACTGTAAAGACTGAAACAAAATATTTGTTCAGCATTTTTGCCATCTCCATGTTTCCCACCATTAATTTCCCGGTCTCATCCTCTAAGGGACCTACGTTTGCCTTAGCCACCCTTTTTCTTTTTATATAACTGTAGAAACTCTTGCTATCTGTTTTTATATTTTTTGCTAATTTATTTTCATAATCTATCTTCCCTTTCTTAATCAATCCTTTCGTTACTTTTTGCTGTCTTTTGAAGACTTCCCAACCTTCTATCCTCCCACTAAGTTTGGCTACCTTATATGTCCTTGTTTTTAGTTGGATACTATCCTTAATTTCTTTACTTAGCCACGGATGGCTGACATTTCTTTTACACCCTTTTTTCCTCAGTGGAATATATATTTTTTGAAAGTTGTAAAATAACTCCTTAAATGAACACCACTGTTCATGTACCGTCTTACTCTTTAATCTATTTTCCCAGTCCACTTTAATCAATTCCGCTCTCATACCATCATAGTCTCCTTTATTCAAGCTCAGTACGCTTGTTTGAGAACCAACCTTCTCACCCTCTAATTGGATATGGAATGTAACCATGTTATGGTCACTCATTCCAAGGGGATCCTTAACTAGGACATTATTAATTAATCCTGGCTCATTACACAGGACCAGGTCCAAGGTTGCTTGCCCCCTTGTAGGATCAGTTACATACTGCTCAAGAAATCCATCCCTAATACACTCAATAAACTCTTCCTCAAGGCTGCCCTTCCCAATTTGATTTGTCCAGTTAATATGATAGATAAAATCACCCATAATTATAGCTGTTCCCTTATTACATGCCCCGACTATTTCCTGATTAATACTTCTTCCAGCAGAGTTGCAACTATTAGGAGGCCTATATACTACGCCCACGAGTGTTTTTTTTCCCCTTATTATTCCTTATCTCTACCCAAACTGTTTCATTATCCTGATCCTTTGTCCCAATATCTTTTCTCTGTATTACAGTGATTCCTTCGTTTATTAACATAGTCACCCCACCTCCCCTTCCTTCCTGCCTGTCCTTCCTGATTGTTAAATACCCTGGCATATTTAATTCCCAGTCGTTGTCACCCTGCAGCCATGTTTCTGTAATGGCCACAAGATCATACCCATACGTCGTTATTTGTGCCGTTAACTCGTCCATTTTGTTACGAATGCTACGTGCATTCAGATAAAGAACTTTCAAATATGTTTTGTGACACTTAGTTCCTGCTTTTTCCTTTTTTAACACTTTACCTTTCACTCCATACCTTCTGTCCCTTCCTGACACGCTTTCCTCTGTCTCCCTGCTCAGGTTCCCAACCCCCTGCCACAGCTTTGCTGCTGGGCTAATCGCCTTACGCCTTCTAGTTTTTATTTTATCTGTCGTGCCTAAAGTACACTTTCTTTCCGCTGCTCTACGCTTTTCCCTTTCTCTTGTTCTTGAACAACTGTTTGTACTATTTGTATTGTAGATTTCCCCTGGGTCTTCCCCTCTCTTGCTGCTCTCAACTTTATTCCCTTCTGACTCCCCGCTCAGGTTCCCATCCCCCTGCCACTCTAGTTTAAACCTTCCCCAAGATAAGATCCAGGGACTAATTTCTCACGATCCTCGGATCTCCGTCTTCGGGCACAGAGATCGTTCACTGCACCCACTTGGCTCCTGAAAACTCGTCTAATAGAACTTCTAGACCGTTGTTACTTTGCTGGTAAAGATTTACTCTTTTTTTGGCATTTTGACTGTTGCTGTTTCATAGAATCATAGAATGGTTACAGCACTGAAGGAGGCCATTTGGCTCATTGAGCCCGTGCTGGCTCTTTGTAAGAGCAATCCAGTTCGTCCCATTACCCTGCTCTTTCCCCATAACCCTGCAAATTTTTTCCCTTCAAGTGTTTATCCAATTCCTTTTTGAAAGCCACGATTGAATCTGCTTCCACCACCCTTTCAGGCAGCGCATTGCAGGTCATAACTACTCGCTGCTTAAAACAGTTTTCCCTCATGTTGCCCTCAGTTCTTTTGCCAATCACCTTAAATCTGTGTCCCCTGGTTTTCGACCCCTTCGCCAATGGAAACAGTTCCCCTTTGTTTACTTTTATTTAAACCCTTCATGATTTTGAACTCTTCTATCAAATCTCCTCTCAACCTTTTCTGCTCTAAGGAGAAGAAGTTTGAAATTTTTTCATTGCCTTTTTGCTATATTGCTATTTTTGGAGAAAGGAAGTTACTTGGAACTTCTTAATGCTACACTTCAATTGCTGCCTGTGCCAGTTTCCTTAAGGAACTAGTCTTTGTGATTTACTTTGATAGAACCGACCGGGCCTGGATATTCCACCCGCTGCTCACCCAAAAGCCAGCACAGATGTGGCATCCGTTGGAAAGGCAAGCCATCAGTGAATAAAATTTGCACATCTCTAACAAGAAGTTTGTATTAGGCAACAAACAGATGTGAAATCAAACTGTGGATTTTAAAATTAACCCATTTTAAATATTTAATAACAAGCAATAGTGATAGTTTGAGATTCTGGACAATCAATTCAGTTACTGACTATATTTCACCCATTTTTTTTTTAAAAGAGCTTTGTCACTTGAGTCCAAGATTCAGAATACTTGATTAACAAAGTGCAAAGAGAACTCTGTTGTTTGCGTTAAATGGATGAACAGCTGCTTATCCCAAAATGGATCAGATGCAGTGCTGGCTAAAAATCACACTCAAAAAGCAGCAAGCACCAGTCTAAACAAATCTGTAAGTCTTTTTTGTTTCCTGTTTTTATTGGCAGTGACAAAGGATTATTATCAGACATCTAACGTCACAGGGTGGGGGAAGAGAAATACAGATATTAGACTTGGGTCACTATCAGTGGGGCAAAGACTGCAATTCATTCAAATACCTGCATATATCATAGAGTTTCAAGCACATATTCAATATGATTTAAAATGGATGATTTTGTCATCCCAGTCTATTCTAAAAAGAAAGAAAGGAACATACCAAGCATGTATAAGATACATATCTTTCTTATTAGATAGACAGGCAGCATTGTAAACAGTGTAGATGGAAGCATAAAATTACAGAGCGATATTAATAGATTAAGTGAATGGGCAAAACTGTGGCAAATGCATTTCAATGTAGGCAAGTGTGAGGTCATCCACTTTGGACCTGAAAGAGATAGATCAGAGTACTTTCTAAAATGGTGAAAAGCTCGAAACAGTGGAGGTCCAAAGAGAATTAGGGGTCCATGAACATAGATCATTAAAATGTCACGGGTGGTAGCATAGTGATTATGTTACTGGACTAATAATCCAGAGTCGTGAGTTCAAATCCCGCTACGGCAGCTGGTGAATTTAAATTCAATTAATTAATTAAAATTCAATCAATTAAATAAAAATCTGGAATTAAAATACTAGTATCAGTAATGGTGGCCATGAAAAACCCATCTGGTTCACTAATGTCCTTCCTTTAGGGAAGGAAACTTGCTGTCCTTACCCGGTCTGGCCTATATGTGACTCCAGACCCACAGCAATGTGGTTGATTCTTAATTGCCCTCTGAAATAGCCTAGCAAGCCACTCAGTTTCGCTACGAAAAGTCATAATAAGAATAAAACCGGACAGACCACACGACAACGGCAAACCAAGCCCAGTCACCCCTGCAAGGTCCTCCTTACTAACATCTGGGGACTTGTGCCAAAATTGGGAGAGTTGTCCCACAGACCAGTCAAGCAACAGCCTGACATAGCCATACTCACAGAATCATATCTTTCAGCCAACGTCCCAGACTCTTCATCACCATCTCTGGGTATGTCCTGTTCCGGTGGCGGTACAGTGATATACAGTCAGGAGGGAGTGGCCCTGGGAGTCCTCAACATTGACTCTGGACCCCATGAAATCTCATGGCATCAGGTCAAACATAGGCAAGGAAACCTCCTGCTGATTACCACCTACCGTCCTCCCTCAGCTGATGAATCAGTCCTCCTCCATGTTGGGAAGCACTGAGGGCAGCAAGGGCACAAAACGTAATCTGGGTGGGGGACTTCAATGTCCATCACCAAGAGTGGCTCGGTAGCACCACTACTGACCGAGCTGGCTGAGTCCTGAAGGACATAGCTGCCAGACTGGGCCAACGGCAGGTGGTGAGCGAACCAACACGAGGGAAAAACTTACTTGACCTCGTTCTCACCAATCTACCTGTCGCAAATGCATTTGTCCATGACAGTATTGGTAGGAGTGACCACCGCACAGTCCTCGTGGAGATGAAGTCCCGTCTTCGCACTGAGGACACCATCCAACGTGTTGTGTGGCACCACCACCGTGCTAAATGGGATAGATTCAGAACAGATCTAGTAGCTCAAAACTGGGCATCCATGAGGCGCTGTGGGCCATCAGCAGCAGCAGAATTGTATTCCAGCACAATCTGTAACCTCATGGCCCGGCATATTCCTCACTCTGGTTCAATGAGGAGTGTAGAAGAGCATGCCAGCAGCAGCACCAGGCGTACCTAAAAATGAGGTGCCAACCTGGTGAAGCTACAACTCAGGACTACATGCATGCTAAACAGCAGAAGCAACATGCTATAGACAAAGCTAAGCGATTCCACAACCAACGGATCAGATCAAAGCTCTGCAGTCCTGCCACATCCAGTCGTGAATTGTGGTGGACAATTAAACAACTAACGGGAGGAGTGTCTGCAAACATCCCCATCCTCAATGATGGCGGAGTCCAGCATGTGAGTGCAAAAGACAAGGCTGAAGCGTTTGCAACCATCTTCAGCCAGAAGTGCCGAGTGGATGATCCATCTCGGCCTCCTCCCGATATCCCCACCATCACAGAAGCCAGTCTTCAGCCAATTCAATTCACTCCACGTGATATCAAGAAATGGCTGAGTGCACTGGATACAGCAAAGGCTATGGGCCCCGACAACATCCCAGCTATAGTGCTGAAGACTTGTGCTCCAGAACTAGCTGCGCCTCTAGCCAAGCTGTTCCAGTACAGCTACAACACTGGCATCTACCCGACAATGTGGAAAATTGTCCAGGTATGTCCTGTCCACAAAAAGCAGGACAAATCCAATCCGGCCAATTACCGCCACATCAGTCCACTCTCAATCATCAGCAAAGTGATGGAAGGTGTCGTCGACAGTGCTATCAAGCGGCACTTACTCACCAATAACCTGCTCAGTTTGGGTTCCGCCAGGACCACTCGGCTCCAGACCTCATTTCAGCCTTGGTCCAAACATGGACAAAAGAGCTGAATTCCAGAGGTGAGGTGAGAGCGACTGCCCTTGACATCAAGGCAGCATTTGACCGAGTGTGGCACCAAGGAGCCCTGGTAAAATTGAAGTCAATGGGAATCAGGGGGAAAACTCTCCAGTGGCTGGAGTCATACCTAGCGCAAAGGAAGATGGTAGTGGTTGTTGGAGGCCAATCATCTCAGCCCCAGGACATTGCTGCAGGAGTTCCTCAGGGCAGTGTCCTAGGCCCAACCATCTTCAGCTGCTTCATCAATGACCTTCCCTCCATCATAAGGTCAGAAATGGGGATGTTCGCTGATGATTGCACAGTGTTCAGTTCCATTCGCAACCCCTCAAATAATGAAGCAGTCCGAGCCCGCATGCAGCAAGACCTGGACAACATCCAGGCTTGGGCTCGTAAGTGGCAAGTAACATTCGCGCCAGATAAGTACCACGCAATGACCATCTCCAACAAGAGAGAGTCTAACCACCTCCCCTTGACATTCAACGGCATTACCATCGCCGAATCCCCCACCATCAACATCCTGGGGGTCACCATTGACCAGAAACTTAACTGGACCAGCCATATAAATACTGTGGCTACCAGAGCAGGTCAGAGGCTGGGTATTCTGCAGCGAGTGACTCACCTCCTGACTCCCCTAAGCCTTTCCACCATCTACAAGGCACAAGTCAGGAGTGTGATGGAATACTCTCCACTTGCTTGGATGAGTGCAGCTCCAACAACACTCAAGAAGCTCGACACCATCCAGGATAAAGCAGCCCGCTTGATTGGTACCCCATCCACCACCCTAAACATTCACTCCCTTCACCACCGGCGCACTGTGGCTGCAGTGTGTACCATCCACAGGATGCACTGCAGCAACTCGCCAAGGCTTCTTCGACAGCACCTCCCAAACCCGCGACCTCTACCACCTAGAAGGACAAGAGCAGCAGGCGTATGGGAACAACACCACCTGCACGTTCCCCTCCAAGTCACACACCATCCCGACTTAGAAATATATCGCCGTTCCTTCATCGTCGCTGGGTCAAAGTCCTGGAACTCCCTTCCTACAGCACTGTGGGAGAACCGTCACCACACGTACTGCAGCGGTTCAAGAAGGCAGCTCACCACCACCTTCTCAAGGGCAATTAGGGATGGGCAATAAATGCTGGCCTCGCCAGCGACGCCCACATCCCATGAACGAATAAAAAAAAAAGGTACAGAAAATAACCAAGAAGGCTAATGGAATGCTGGCCTTTATATCTAGAGGACTAGAGTACAAGGGGGCAGAAGTTACGCTGCAGCTGTACAAAACCCTGGTTAGACCCCACCTGGAGTACTGTGTTCAGTTCTGGCACCGCACCTTAGGAAGGATATATTTGCCTTGGAGGGAGTGCAGCGTAGATTTACTGGAATGATACCTGGACTCCAAGGGTTAAATTACAAGGAGAGATTACACAAACAAGGGTTGTGTTCCCTGGAATTTAGAAGATTAAGGGGTGAATTGATTGAAGTTTTCAAGATATTAAGGGGACTGATAGTTTCTCTGTATTTACCCTATTACTGCTGGTTGGGAGTCTGGGATTGGGGGACATAGCCTAAAAATTAGAGCCAGGACTTTCAGGAGTGAAGTTAAGAAACACTTCTACAGGCAAAGGGTGGTAGAAGTTTGGAACTGTCTTCTGCAAACGGCAGTTGATGTTAACTCAGTTGTTAATTTTAAATCTGAGGTTGATAATTTTTTGTTAACCAAAGGTATTGAGGGATATGGGGTTAAGGCGGATATATGGAGTTAGGTCACAGATCAGCCATGATCTCATAGAATGGCGAAATAAGCTCGAGGGGCTAAATGGCCTACTCCTGTACCTATGATGCCAGTGGCTCAAGATTTTAGAATTTTGGTCACTACTTTGGGATAAAGAACTGAAATATTTACATGAACACATGAGGTAAAATCCCAGTAATCACATCTCATTCCAAGCAGAATTCTGAACTAAGGACAGTGTTCAAATGTATTATACCTGGGCCGCTTCACTTTCACTGTATAGAATTCAAGTTTACCAAACTCTGTCCTCTCGCTATGACTGCAGATATGTACTAACCCTCATCCCTTCAGTCTCACTGTCTATAGCATTCAAACATATGAAACTGTATCTCATTTTCTGTGGTTGCACAGTTGCTGATTGAGGCAGAACATTTCACTATGTAAGGGTAAAATATCCTTCAGCATTCCAGCTTTTCATGTTTAGTATTTTGAACAAGTTCTAACCTCTGCCAGCTATCAGCTGAAAGCAGCATAGCCCCAATATTCTTCTCCCCCCCCCTCCAGGGTGCTGGTCAGGCAGAGGTCATCCGAAGTGTGCTGCACCCGATGACCTGAACCTGCCTGGATTTGTGGGTTCAGGTTAACATGACCCTGACATGTCCCCAGTCGGGCAGCGGCCTGCACCCAGAATCAGCGACAGACGCATGGGGCTAAATGTTAACCCCACGAGCAGGTGAGCTGGGGGAAGGTGGGAAGGTAAAAATCTTAAAACCTGACCCCAACCCGCCCACTTCCGGTTTTAATGGAGTCGGGTCGAGGGGCAGGTGACCAACCCGCTCTCAGGAGGCTGCGGGCCTCCATTTTAATAGGCTTTTTATTTTTAACTCTTAGGGGTCGGGATTCCTGGGCCCTCTGCTTCACGCCACGTAAGAGGAGGTGAGAAGGCCCGGATCAACAGGTATGTGCCTTTATTGCACTGCTTGTGGGCCAGGAGGAATAGGAGTGTTTCCTCCAGGCCCAATCCAGGCCGCGATCCCACACACCTGATTGGCTGACCCCCTCTCCATGTCCGAACCCCCCACAATCTCTGACTCCCCCCCCCCCCCCGCTGTCTAACCCCCCGTGACTGAGCCCCTGATGACCAACTCCGCCCGATTTACTTACCTGCTGGCATCCGCTCCCTGGCCGTTCTCCCATCCGACTGACAGACAGTCTGTCAATCTGGCTGGCCTGTCGGGCAGGAAACCCACAGAAAGAAATTGAAAGACATCTTTATGTCAAAATCATAAGGACATCCGGGAAACCCATACTTCCGGGTCTCCTGTCATGAATTCCCACCCCCGCCCCCCCCCGGTTAAAGTTTACCCCAACATTTCAGGTTGATGACCTTTCATCAGAATTCGAACTCTGAACTGGATGACCTGAAACGATAACTCTGTTTCTCTCAGGTATGTTTTCCATCATGATTTACTGGATAATAATCAGGCTCAGGAACGCTGGCTGATTTTGTCTTTCCCCGCTCTAGCAGTTTTGTGGGGCCAATTGTACCATTCCTACAATTGCAGCTGAGATCAGCTAACTCAGTACAGGTCATGGTCTGAATCTGTACCTTTGTGATCTGTATCGCAGTACTACACCAGGCGATGCAATGTCTGTTCTTCACACTATCCATAAACTGTACAGAGGTAATGTTATAAAATTTGTACACTAGAAGCCAGGATTATTTAACACTGGTGTCAGAATGACAGGATTTGAGTACAAAGCTTCAAACAACATTGGAGAGTAAAAGGGTTTTCTTTTTTCTGTTAACGCCTTTAAAAAAGAGCTGGGTAAATCTGGTTCAAAATGGGACTATAGGTTATCAGGATAACTACAAAGGATACAACATTCTGCGGTGAGCCATGAGTCGCTCACGGAAACTGGTCAGAGATGTAAGTATAGATCGTAAGGTGTAATTTTATGAAAGTGTGCTCCTGGTGACGAACCTCACCCTCACGATGATTGGATCGTAAACACGGCGCCCGCTGTCCGTAATGTTCCTTTCATTAAGGCGAGGCTCCGTGCCAGGAATACGATTTCATTAAATTACCCCTGCAATTTAATATTCTGGAGTTTTGCTTGATTACCTGTGAGGGAAAAGTTTGACTGTGTTTGGTTTTTATGGAGGTTTACCTTTGATTGGTGGTCCCCACACGGACTGCAGCGGTTCAAGAAGGCGGCTCACCACCACCTTCTCAAGGGCAGTTAGGGATGGGCAATAAATGCTGGCCTCGCCAGCGACGCCCACATCCCGTGAACGAATAAAAAAAAAATGAGTGAGTCGGGCAGAGTCCATGGTATGCAAATTGTTCAGCCTTAAAGGTCGAAATGACTTTCTCCAGTTCTAAACATTCTTGTGTTCTGTTCAAATGATCAGACTCTGTGAGTTACTGGAGAATAAACTGAGCAATGTCAGGCACATAGCTCAAAATCCTGAAGGGTGAGAGAGTTCTTTTTCTTTGGAACACGTTGAGAGCCAATATAAAAGCTGCTTCTGAGTCTAGACAATGAATATTGGGGGAGGCGGGGTGGGGGGGGGGGGTGTGGGGGTGTGGGGGTGGGGGGGAAATCAGTTCTTTATTCCAATTGTCATGGTGAAAAAGAAAGACCTTGTATTTATGCAGTGCCTTACACCACCTCAGGACATTCCAAACCACTTTACAGCCAATGAAATATTTTTGGAAGTGTGGTCACTGTTGTAAAGCAGGAAACGCGGGAGCCAATTTTTGCACAGCGAGGTCCCACAAACAGCAATATGATAATGACCAGATAATCTGTTCTAGTGGTGTTGGCTGAAGGATAAATATTGGCCAGGACAAATGAGCCTACATATTTAGAAGAACTATGAAACAAATAAACAAAACATGACAAATAATACATTGAGTAATATGGAAGCGATTAGGAGTATATAGTTACAGATAAACTCCAGGAAGGCAGAAAAATCAAGTCTAATATATGTCCTGTGATAGCAGCTATTAAGCTTGGGTGAGTTGTAGCACTTTTACCTTAGTTTCAGGAGGTCAGGAGTTCAAGTCCCGATGCAGGCCTGGAGATTCTGCAGGGAGTTATGCTGATCTGTTGAAGTTATGACAGGAGATTAGGAGCCCCCGTGCAGAATTTGCATTCCATAATCTAGTCCGACACTTCAGTGGAGTATTGAGGGAGTGCTGTGTTGTTGGGGGTAACTTTCAGCTTTGTCACGGTGGAAACCGGCGATAGCGGATCGGTCGGCTGTTAGTTACCTTGCCTGATTTTCTTTTCCATTGACTTCAAGGGCCGTTCCAAAAAAAACCCGTTAAAGACCATCTTTTGAAATGATTTTTGTGGGGCCAGGAGGAGCATGAATCTTCCCACCTGCTGCCGGACCCTCCTTGACTCCCCGCCCCCCCCGGATTACCTCCCACCCTCCAGATTTAACGAGTTACTTGTGGCTTGACTCTGCGGAGGAGCCAGCGGATTTCCCACCCTCCTCCCACCAGCGATGAGCTGCCTGTTGTTACTCGTTCAGTGCTGGCAGCTCATGGTGTATATTGAAATGAGGCCTGAACCACGAAAACGGTTCAGGTTTCACACTGATTCCATCAGATGGGCAGAGGGCTCACATAATATTGAAAATTATAAGCAGCAATCTGAGTGAAGAATCATCATGTCTGGAAGAGGTAAAGGAGGCAAAGGACTGGGCAAAGGTGGAGCCAAGCGGCACCGGAAAGTGCTTCGTGATAACATCCAGGGGATCACGAAACCAGCAGTCCTCCGCCTGGCTCGCCGTGGCGGTGTCAAGCGGATCTCGGGTCTGATCTACGAGGAAACCCGCGGGGTGCTGAAGGTTTTCCTGGAGCATGTGATCAGGGACGCGGTGACCTACACTGAACACGCCAAGCGCAAGACGGTCACTGCCATGGATGTGGTGTATGCTCTGAAACGGCAGGGCCGCACTCTCTATGGATTCGGCGGCTGAGCAACTCGACCCTTTCTGACCAAACACAAAACAAAGGCTCTTCTAAGAGCCGCCAAAAAAAAAGGGGCTTGATCGGGTGGATGCGGTAAGGATGTTCCCAAGGATGGGTGAAACTAGAACTAGGGGGCATAATCTTAGAATAAGGGGCTGCTCTTTCAAAACTGAGATGAGGAGAAACTTCTTCACTCAGAGGGTAGTAGGTCTGTAGAATTTGCTGCCCCAGGAAGCTGTGGAAGCTACATCATTAAATAAATTTAAAACAGAAATAGAGAGTTTCCTAGAAGTAAAGGGAATTAGGGATTACGGGGAGCGGGCAGGAAATTGGACATGAATTTAGATTTGAGGTTAGGATCAGATCAGCCATGATCTTGTTGAATGGCGGAGCAGGCTCGAGGGGCCAATGCCCTACTCCTGCTCCTATTTCTTATGTTCTTATGTTCTTATTTGTTACAGTCGTGGAAGGCTGCTGCATGTGATGTGCCATGTGGTTGCTGTGCTGGGAGTCAGATATGTAACAGTCATTTTGTACGTGTGTGTTACTACGGCTATTGGGAGCAGGACACAGAATGTAAAACTGATGTGCGTGCCATCTGATGCATTGTGAAACTTTAGTGGTTAAGAATAACCCAGATAAAAAATAAACCACCAGTCTCTGTACATAAACCGTGAAACGTAAGCATTTTGCAGTACAAGTACAATCCCAGTCATTATTCTAGCCTTTAATTATAATAATGAAAAAATGTTCATTTTTACATTTTTAAGAAAGAAAACTACAACTGTGCTAAAAACTTTATAAGAAGTTGCTGTGGTTGAAAGGGTTTTGCTAAATATTCTGCTTTCCTCATCCATAAACCCGACTAGAGTTCCAACATAGAACCATAGAAGTTTACGGAACAAACTCCCCAACTGGGTTGAAAATAGTCTTTCCCTATAAATCCTATCAAAACCCTTCATAATTTAAAAAACGTCATTAATTAGCCGTCTCTGCTGCAGTGGAAATAGTCCCAGTATCTCAAGTCTCTACTCACGAGTATAGTTTCCCAACCGTGGCATCATCGGGTGAATCTGTGCTCTCTATAGCTCATTGGGGTCTAAATTCGTTAGATCCCAATAACAGGCGGGAAACGATTGGCCTGCTGGTACCAGAAGAGAGGGCTGAGGGCCATCCTAATTTTGTCCTTGGACCTCATTGGAATACAAATAGCAATCTGTGGACGCCAGTCGAGTTCCTGATTCAATTTGACAGTCTGGGCCCTTCAAATGGCAGTCCACTCGGTCGCTGAGCCGGCCCACAGGTAAGTCCGGCAGGGGGAGGAAAATGGGAGGGGGGGTGGACGATAGCGCCCCATAGTATTAACGTGGAGGTACGAGGAGCACTCCTGCTCCAGCTCGCTCCACATTAAGGAAAGTTTAAAAAGCTTACTTGTCGGTTTATTCCTTGGCTTTCAGTGGTCCCTTCAAAGTCTGCTGGTTGGGCTACTGTAGGGTCCGAAAAACAAGCTCCGACTAGTCTTAACAAATTTCCCAGAAGCAAGCACGGGACCCTCATTTCAATGTTCCAATGAGGCCTGTGGTCATTTCAGGGGGGTGGCAGGGCCGCCTAAAAAAGGCCCTGAGGAGTTTAGCAGCAGCTCAAATGCCCATGCAAATCAGGTGCAAGCTGTTACTTGGCTAAATTTGCCACATTGCATCCATTTTATACCCATAAAATGGGCGCAATGATTTTGAATTTATGGTCCAATGTGTTTTCTATGATAGGGTGCCTAAAACTGCACGCAGTGCTCTAACTGTGATCTAACTATTGCTTGTACGTTTTTATCTACCTGCTTTTAGCAAATTATGTATTTGATTGCCAAACCAACTGTTCATCCACACCCTTCAGTGTCTTGCCACCGAGTGTCCTCCCACTGATTCCAGTCCACTCCTCAGCTATTGTCTCAGGTTGACCCAGATTGTTTGTAATCTTGGCATCCAATTCAACCCCGTATGTGCTTCTCACCCCATAGCCTCTCCATCACAATGACCGCCTACTTCCAACTCAGTAACATTACTCGCTCTGCCCTGCCTCAGTCCATCTGCTGCTGAAACTCTCATCCATGCCTTGGTCACCTCCAGAATTGACTATTCTAATGCTCTCCTGGCTGTCCACCCATCTTCCACCTTCTGTAAGCTTCAGCTTATCCAAAATTCTGCTGCCCATACTCTATCCTGCACCAGGTCCCGCTCATCAATGACCCATGTCCTTGCTGCCCTACATGGGCACTCGGTCCCCCAACACCTCCAGTTTAAACTTCTCATCCTCATATTGTCCCTTTGCTGCAAGTTTTATGCAGGTGTCCTTGCTACAAATGGCAAATCTCTGTCCTGCTGCCCTGGAGCAAGCTGAGGCAGTTGTCCTGTGTAATTGGCAAATAGGTGTCCCATGGGTTGTAGAATGGTCAGGGGCCTGCTGATCTCCTTGGCATGCCATCTTTCATCATGTATCACCTCTATGAATTTAAGGCGCTTTAAAAACAAACTTACTCAAAGAGTGAGGATAGATGGCAGTCAGCATCTTTTCCCCAAAATTAATATTTTCATTAAAATTTCAGACATATGGAAAAAATCTCAAAAAATACACTGCATTGAAAAGGTACTGTAAATATTACAGGTGAGCAAGAGCAGCTGTTGGTGAAATAAGAGAAAAAGGTTTCAACTGCCTGGAGAGCCTACCGACATCCCTTCTCTGTTGAGTGGGGACATGAGATTAGGACTACTGCTCATGAGGAGGATAAACACTGACATAGACTGACTGGGATGAATGGTCTGCTTATGTGTTATAATTTCTATGCAATTTTGCTGCAAGAACATGGTTAAAGACCTCAGGGGTTTATCTTTTAAAGGAACATTAACTTTCTGAACATGATCAGGTATTGGAAAGTGGGCCCAGGGGCTTTCAGCATGTGGTGGTTAGTGTGCAGGATTCCATAACCTGCATGTGTAAGCTTGGATGCACAGGATTGAAATTCTATAATCCAGCATGGAGCACTTAGTCACTCCAGGGTTATCCACAGCAGAATCTCTATGGCAGAGCCAATAACACCAGTAATAGCATGTCTCAGGTACTCTCATACTGTTGCCATTCAGGCCCTAGGCTCCACTATTTACTGTTCCTTGGAAAGTCCAGGAAATTGTATGGTTGGGGGCTTCAGTCAGCTCAAGACTCCTTGACTAAGTTCTCATGCAGCTCAGTGGAAATGTTGAAGCAGAGATCAGTAGCAAAGACAAGTGTGCAATGGACATAAATGATATCACTATCTCTTTGGATGGCCTCACCTATGTACCCTTGTACCCCCTCATCCAATGACCGCACAGGTACCAGAAAGTAAGCAGGGCCAGGCTGCACAGAGAGCAGTTGAGGCAGAGACCATTGCTTCTTTTAATGAAAAATTGGATAAATATTTGAAGCAAAAGAAAATACAGGGTTTTGGGGAAGAGAGTGGAATGGTGAGATTAGTTTTGGATTGCTCTAGCAAGAGTTGGCACTGGCATGATAAGTTGTATGGCTTCCTTTTGTGTCATAAACGTCTTTGGTTCCATTGTGCTCATCTACTACCAATATTCCTCTTAATTATCACGGGGACAGAGTGTGTACAGGCAACAATATCAGGCCAAATACAATGACTTTTGGGTGATAGTGTTCCTTCCTCTGGCAAAACATTTGGCAAATCCACTACTGTGCACCCAAGGGAGATAGTCAGGTTTTTTTCCCCCCAAGGGTAAGAACTGTGGCTAATTTTCCTCCCAAAACCCAAGGGCATTGAGACCAATTGGAGTGCCCAGCTGAAAATGAGCTAACCCAGCACCCACTAGGAATTGAATTTGGGATCTTCCTAGTTTGTGTGTCTCAGTTAACTCACTGGGACATTAGTGATACAAATGATGAAAGTAAGTTACTTCACCCAGCAGGTGAATGACAAGTGGATAAATATTTGAATAATCCCTTGCATAATATTAATGACTTGAAGACTGCAACAACATTGCAATTAAAATAAAACTAGAAATGTTTTAGTTTATGCAGAAACTATTTTCAATTAAGGAATGCTTTTTAATTCTGTGTGGGTTGCCAGTTTATGGCTGTAATTTTCTCAGATGGAATTTCCTATTGTAGTCTTGCTACTGAGGAGATGATGAGGGTGGGGGCAGAACATACAATTGGTGATGCGATGACATCCATAATGAATTTAATTGCACTGCTCTTATGCCTGGTAAAGCGACTTTCAGGATTGCACTGTGTGGTGCTGTGCAAATATAACTTAGAAATTACATTTTGCAACATTAGCATACAAATACTTAACGGGGAAGTTTCTGCTTGTATCCACTAGTTTTGCGCCCTGATTCCAGTGCAATCGGCCGAACCAGCTCAAAAGATCGGGGAAATTAAAACATAGGTGAATTACGCCCGACACCTCTCACGCTCGTGTTTTCGGCGATCTTTTATGCTGGTTCAAGATTCAATTTGCCCAAATCAGGCCCTGCCCACAAAACTGGCCATGTCCCCAGGTGGCCATTGCGAGATTCCGCTGATTGCGCTGTTTCGGGAAGGCTCTTCAAATTGCGCTCGTTTTCTTCGGCACACAGGCACTAGTGGGCATGTTTTAAAAGTTTTTTCCTATCAAAAGATATTTAATTTACTAAGAAACCGACTAGTGTACGCCTATGAAACTATTTTAAAAATCTATACTGAACCATTGAAGTCATTTTCAGTGATTTTAAAGTAGGTTACACACAGGTGGAGGGCTGGACACCCTTATTAAAAATACTTATTTTTGGTGATAAACCATTTTCAGCTGTTTTGATAAAACTGCACCAGATTACCACTCTTATATACATCAAGGAATACTTTTTAATGGAAAGAAAAAAAGAGAAACAATTACGTTCTATTACGCCACTCAATTGCTCTGGTTCATGGAAGATTTTACGTTTGTGATTATGCAAATACATTTTAGCAGAAACTTGAAGTAACATAACCAGCGGAATTTCAAGCGCATTTTGGGCACAATTTTCTGATTGGGCCCAAAGCGGAAACTCTACCCCAACATGTTTAAAATAAATGGGTTAGCACCTCATGTAAAGTTGTGGACAGAGGAACATCATACAGTTTATGTATGCAAACAGTTAACTGCCATGCTTTGAAGTATCAATTTGTAGTGCAGCATCTTTGCCACAAGATGGCAGTGTTGATTCATACTTCATTCCCCCTACTACACACATCCCCCAACCATCTTTAGCCACTGCAACCATCACTGAATTTCCAAAACAGTTACGTGACTGGTCACATCTTAGAGTTAATCATTACTGCATGTGCAAATAGAGCGGTTAAACCCTTCTTTGCAACAGAGGCTAGATACAGAATTCATTTACAAAAAAGCACAAGCTTTGATTATAAATACATTTTCCAAACATAAAAATTAATACATCACCATCTTTTATTGCAGAAAGGAAAGCTGAAAGAAGGAAGAATTATAAACAGTTTCTCCTCACATCAGTGTTTTTGTCAAAGTAAAGAAACCTATTCCACAAATTGGAAGCTGTTTTCAAGTGATGAGATTAATCACCAAATTAAGATAAAAGTGTAGAATATTTAATATGGGGTAAGTGAGTCCATCAGCTGTTGATAGCCTTCCTTTGTGCCATGTCCTTTGCTCTCTTAGAATGCTGTACAGTACAATTTTTCTCAAACACCAAATTATGGAAGTTTTTTTAAACTACAGAGCTAAATCCATAAATACCATCTGGGAAACAATGACACACTTTAAATCTTTCAATATAAAACATGATGATTTATGCTTTATATTTATAGCTGTGTACTTTAAAATGAAGATTTCACAATATTTACCAATGAGCCTGAGATTGTTTCAAAGATTTGCAAATGACTTTATTAAAGTCATATGTTCCTGAGAGTTTCAAATTGGGGTTTACCAAAACATTAATAAACCAAAATGTTATACACATACATTGAGATTGCTTCTTATTTTCTGATTGTCAAGATGATACTTACACATATATGTTGCAATTGTTCAGGTTTTTATTCCTACTGCTCAATTCATGCTTTACAAAATCAACAGAAGGAAAATTGCAATCATCTCTCATTTTGATTAGCAGTCTTTAAAATCTACAAATCTTGACAAAAAGAGGGAAAAATGGTTTTCACAGTACAATTGCCTTGTTTCTATTCTTCCATCAGTGGGCACATTTTACACTGCTAAGACATGAAGGCCTAGAAATTGGTTTGTGCCGCCCTGCCAGCAGGATCTGGGCGCAGGGATCGATCCCTGTGCCGGAACAGATACGCCAAGGGCACACCCAATATTGGGCCTCATTTACATCAGATCGGCGAGCTGCTGACATCTACTGGGCATCCCCAAGCAGCTCACCGGCAAAGACCATTGAATTTTGAGCCACTGTTGTTGACGCACGTAGGTCTTGGTAGAAGGGCATGGCCGAGAGAGGGGCCAATCCGGTGATGGCTGCATTCAGGGCAATCCAATTTGGTAAAGGAAGCATCAAACAGGCATTAGGTCCCTAATTTGCATATGCAAAAGGTCTAACACCTATTTTAAGCGCAGGCCCTGGACGTCTCCTTTGATGCCTATGCCAATATGGCAGGTGGTGCACTTCTGGCTCAGAATGCGTGTACGCATGCCACCCACCATATTGGACGCTGTGGCACCTGTTTTATGCCTGCAAAACGGGCACAGTGTTAGCAAATTTCTAGGTCAGTCTGTCTTTCAAATGCCACAGTTATCCATATCCACCCACAACAATCTTAATACAGTTCTTCTAAGTAACAAAATCATTGATGAGCAATGAGAACAAACATGTTTATTCAGAGAATGTCAATCAATTATTTCTGTGTTACTGCAGAATTAAGCATATGTCAGTCTTTTAAAGCATCATTCCTTCTCTAATTAAATCAAATCAACACAACTGTCAGTAAAGGATCAGGAACCCTCCCCAGAGAAATATTAGATACAATTTCAAATTAAAATCCATTAGAAACAAGGGATCAGAGAGAGGATTAACTCATGGTGATCTGATTTGTTTTAGGCACAGGAACCTTGCTGCTACAAATATTGCATAGATGTACCCATTACACTAGTATGACCTACATATTAATTTATCATCTGGGTTAAAAGAGGGAAGCTGGATGGCAAACTGGGTTACCTGTTCATTTCTTTTTGTTGGACATCGGAAGACTTGAGGGGGAAAAGAGAATCATAGAATCATAGAATCATAGAAGTTTACAACATGGAAACAGGCCCTTCAGCCCAACATGTCCATGTCGCCCAGTTTATACCACTGAGCTAGTCCCAATTGCCTGCACTTGGCCCATATCCCTCTATACCCATCTTACCCAAAATACAAAAATAAATCTTACAAGATGCAAAAAGGCTGAAAGCAGGAATAAAAGATATAAAAGGTTGAATAATAGTGTGGTTAGATCTAAAAGGAACTTCATGATAAGACCCACAATAACCCTTAGTTACAGTCAGACTTTAGACCTCATTGTTTTCCAGCCAAACTGCTGCTGGGAAGATCAAAGACATTAAACTGTAGTAATAGTCTTCTACTATCTATGTTGTTTGAATTTAAGGAATTATCACAGAAATTATGGCCATAAAAAATAAATGGAATATAATCATTCATTTTCAAATGAGTGCATTTAAAAGAAAACTATAATTTTTACATGTATAAACGGAAAGATCAGTCTTCTTACTATCCAGACTCCTCCAATTTATTATCATTTCACTGACTCCTTTATTGCCACACGCCCTCCCCAGCAGTCTGTCCTATGTGCCGCCAAGTCTCTTGGCCACAATCTTGGTGCAGTTCTTCATCTCAATCATTGCAATTATTGTAACAATGACTAAAACATTTCCTAGAAAGTCAAGGTCATAGGAAATTTTAAAAAATGGGCACATTTTATACACAATGTTTTTTCTGTAAAGGTCAATTTGACCTCTGCTTTCCACCCTCTCCCCTCCTCCCCGCAACCACTACAGCCACTTGCCAGCCTGCCTGCTGCATTCACTCAGTCATCCCAACTTGTGCTCCTTGCCCAGTGCAGTTATTCAATCCATTCATCCTAACCTGACCTCCAACCCATCCATGCTCACTTCCCCTGACCATTCCAGCTCGTACTGCCTCAAGCATCCTAATCTGTGCTCCAACTATTCCACAGTCTCTGCGATATCTCTTCCAGTCTCC
This sequence comes from Heptranchias perlo, assembly GCF_035084215.1. Lineage (NCBI taxonomy): Eukaryota > Metazoa > Chordata > Chondrichthyes > Hexanchiformes > Hexanchidae > Heptranchias > Heptranchias perlo. Next base: position 84,404,823 of record NC_090325.1, on the reverse strand, counting down.
TATTGAATTTACTATTGCCTTTACTATCTCCAGTAGGCAGTAACCGCTTCACAACTAAAGATGCAGAAGACAGCTGTTCAAAAGCCAGTGGTCAGATTACAGGGTCTGAGCACAGACAGCTCCTTCACACCTCAACTGACCACGTCAATACCACTGCCCTCCTCCATCATCTCTGCTTCCCAACCTAAGGTCAAAATGAAGGAACCCATATTATTATTATTTTAACCAGTTAAGTTTTACTAACACTTGTTGTAGAAAGATGGGACACCAATTATGGGGGTGAATTTCCCCGTCATTTTCAGCACGTCAGTGGTGCATAAATGGCGCAGGAAATTTGTCAAACAGGGAAATCAGGCAGAAACCATTTGCTCTAGATTTCCGCCATTAAAACTGTTCCCCCTGTTCCCTTGCATTTTTTCAACCTCTCGGTGATCCACCCGCTGAGTCCTGACTGGACCTTATTTGCTATAGGACAAAATCAGGGCCAGTGGAGTTTTGGCTCTGAGTTTCCTGATTTTACACTCCTGATGCACTCAGGATAACTTAGACTAAGATTTATAAGGCACAGCAGATGCCAGGACTCACTCATACTGGCGAGGAGTTTTATTTTTACACAGAACAGTCTGGAGATTTTGAATAGCGGCTGGGAAGTGGTTTTTTTTTCCTCGCTTTTTTCCCCCTGATTTTTTTGCCATTCTGCTCATAGACACCTGCACTTGTTCCTCACTGCTCCTGACATAGTCACACCACCGGCAGATTCCCCGCCTGCCCCTCGCCAAACCCCAAATGCAGGTATGGCATTCCCCATGGACATACCCCTTGTACACCATTATCATTGAAGAGGAGGAGGAGGGGCAGAATAGGATGGACCTCTTCAGTGAAGAAAATCACATCAATGGATGGTCTCTGCGTGACAATACCCACCCCCTTCTCCCATGGATAATGACACCAGTATGAGTGGCCCAAACAGCAGCAGAGGAGAACTACATCAGGGCATACAACAGGGCACATGCCTCTACAAGAAGGGTCATTGAGAGGACCATTGGGGTCTGAAAGGCATGTTTTCGCTGCCTGGACAGGTCAGGAGGAGCTCTGCAGTAATCATGAGTAGTTAGCCTGCTGTGTCCTTCATATCATCACCATTCAAGAAGGGCTGGACTTAGACATTGCTGCAAGGGGCATTAGAACACATATCATTTAAGTCTTCTCTTCTGTGTAATAGGGCCTGGTTTGCCTTTGACACCACCATTTTGCCTCCTTCTCTCACACTTTCCAATAAAGGGACATACCTTCAATCCACTAAAAGACAACACATCAACCCTCTTTGCCCTACATGCAGTGAATAAGTCAGCACCAAATGAATGCCCCCTTTCCTGTATGACTGTAACTGCCATGATTAACCTTAACAGTGCACATTCTATTTTAGTACAAGTCCAAAATGAACACAAGACAACCTACTCTTTCTTAACACTGTGCTTCCCCTGGGTGGCTTTACAAGCCTTTCTTTCACCTAATCCAGTGGAATGGAACTCCTGCCTATTTTCAGATCCCAGCTCCTTAATTTACAGGCAGTCTCGATCGGAAAATCTGAGAGGGACACTCATCAGAAAAATACAGGAATAAAAAAAAAGGGAGCGCTCCTCCCGGCTTCACAGCAGTCCCGAAGACTGTTGCTGGTCCTCACTCAGCCCTCTTGTGATCGCCTCCCCGCCCCCCCACCCCCCGAATCGCGTCCCTCCTTCTCGATTACCCCTTCCCTCCCGATCGGCCCCCTCCTTGGGGGAGCTCCGAGGCTCCTTATTCCCTCCAAGGCCTTGAATGCCTCCTCCAAGGGACGCACAGCTTGCAATTTCTTTTCCAGAATTTGCGAATGTGCTCTTGGTGGGTGAGGCTCCCCCCAGAGCACAAAGTAGGAAATTTACCCCTGATGTTCTATCTTGTCATATCTACCTGGTAAAAGGTAGCCTGTTGGCAACTTCCTTAAGGAAATTCTAGGTCACGCGGGTAGTGTGCCACCAATGCCTGACATGTTGATTGCTGTCCGCTGGGGAGAGTGCCCAACAGGGCAACCCTTCTCATGTCTGCCCAACGTTTCAGCACCTCCAGCCATCCATGGCCATCTAACATTGAAGTTTTAGGTAGAGTCCAGAGTGCCAAAGGCTCATCAGACAGGGCCAGCATTTATTCATACAGCAAAAACTGAAACGAGCCTCCCCTCCTCCACTTCAGAAGCTTCTCAGTAAAGTCGATATTCTAATGGTTCATTGAAAAATAAAAGACAACTGGACATTACCACCTTTGGAAAAGGGAGATGTTGAACAATTGGAAATCTGCAGCAACATTAACCTTGACACCAGACCAGCTTGTATAATGCTTTTTGTTCTATTTACAATATTTTCTAACCACTAAACAAAATACAAAGCCTGTACTCCTTGGCGTTAGATCAGTTGTTTAAAGTTACTGCAAACATGCGTACCATGTGCGACATTTGAGAATGATTTGTGGGATTTTTGCAACTGCTTTAGTGACGAATCAGTGCTCGTAGCAACATAGTCCTGTTCAGCAGCTGTCATGTTGTCCTTAACTATACTTTAGAATAGTATGACTGTATATGTAGATAGCTACCCCCCACCACCCCAACCTCCACCCACCCACCCCCAATGCCCACTCACCACACCCCCACTCTGATTAGAATATTGCCAGTGAGTGCCTGGGCCAACATGGGTGCAACTTGGGCACCTGTTAGAGGTGGAGCTGGGATATGCAGTGCCAGATGGCCACTTGGTGGGGGGGGTTGCCATTGGCGTGTCCACTCCCAAAGTTTAGGTACACATCTGATTGGCCCTCTTCATAAAAGAGCCAAGCTTAGAGAATGTAAGGCAGCATTTCTAGGGTCTTCTAGGCATTGGATCCTTATAGACCCCACTTCCCCCAGAGCTGTTCTGCGTGTTGTGTTTTTCCCAGCAACCTGGTTGGTGGGCAGAAGGGAGATGAGAGCCAAGGAAATTCTTGACATGGGAAAGCCCTCTCCTTGGCCCCATCTCCTGCAACATCATGGGCCACATCATTGGACAAACAGAAATTCTGCCTACTCCAGGCCCCTGCACAAATTGGCAGCCACAAGTCTTCTGGGCTGGAGACCTAGCATTCCCAGGTCCTGCCCAAATTATTCGCTGGGCCTCCAATGTCCCAACTTGCACTACCTTTTTGGTAGTGGACCCCAAAATTTTGGGCCCATGATTTTTTTTTTGTTAGAAGCTTGCTGTCATTTGAATTTGACAAATCATAATGCCCACCACTTCAAACTGTTGTACGACTTTAAATGCTGCAGCAGCAGGCAATTTCCTGCCCACCAAAGGACAAGCTCCCAATCACAAGTGTTTTCCATACCTGAAGCTTGCCCACATTATTCAAATGGTGCAGGATCTGGGCATACGCATGGGGCGAGCACACAGTGGGTGCGATTCTTACACCATCCCACTGACGCTCAATCGAAAAATCTAGGCTACCGTGTCACTTCAATAGTCTGTACACGGGTGACCGTGTGTTGCCATTTCTCTTTCTACAAAGTTTAGTGTACTCTGTACTTTCCTGTGATTTTAATAAAAGGAATTTTATAATTACTGTTGGCTAGCTGGAGAATGAAATTAGTCTTCTTTGCCCCAGTGACCATTAGGAACCTTGTGCAATAGCTCAGATACGTTGCCAAGTGGGTGATAGAACAAGTCACAGACAATGTTTAATTTATCTTTTTTTTCCATTTATTTTGTGCCAAAAGCCTTCAGCTGCATTCATTCAGGATGTGTTAGAGCTGCCAATTGAATCCTGTCATGACTGTCATGGAAACTACAACGGAAGTTTATTTGTGATAAACATATGAACCATCTTCCAAAGACCTGTACAAGAAAGCCTCAATACTAAAATATCTTTAGAAAAGAGATTGTTTAATTCCTTTGAAACATAAGCTTTAGGGATGTGACATCACAACAAAAAAACAGCTGTTCCTCAGCTGATGTTTTACACACTGTGCTCAATGGAACACTCATGGTTCTTGAACCATACGGAAGTCATTTCTTCTCTTTTACAAATTATTAAAACTACAATTTGAGGCACTTGGTATAAAAAGTGAGAGGGGGCTGAATTCAAAACTCAGAGTGACCAACTGTTGGGTTAATTTCTCAATACCTGCATTTTGTTCAGTTGAGATATTCTGAGGAAGGTTAACCCTTTACAAAAGCACTACATGTTTGCAGAGACAGAAATATCCCCTGGGTTCCTATTATTTAGTTGTGGTTTGATCAGGGTGAGGCAAATTAATTTTGAGCAGTTTAATGAGGAAGGGACTCTGATCTCTGATGTCCCAGTGTGTCCCTAGTTTCCAGGCTGGTACAGTGTGTTGGGGGATGGTTTGAGGGAAAAAAAATTTGATAAATTGCAGGACAAATGTTGAAGTGTGTATTTACTTACTGTGGCACTGTTGGCAGGCAGATTGCTGTAGATGATGGGCTATATCCAATCGCTGGTGATATTGAGGTGCGTATGTGTCTATTTCTTCCAGTGTTATAGCACAGTGGTGCATCCTTGTTTTCTACAGGGAGACTTACAGGATTCCCAATGCGATTGGATTGTCAGTTAGACTTTCCAAATACCGTAAGCCAAAGTCTAGCCTTTCAAAACTGAACAATGTGCTTTTAGCCTTGTAGTAATGTCATCAGTTCAATATGATTATTGGCTGGAAAGAAAGCACATTACCTTTTCCCATTACACCAGTGCATTTCCTGCTCAGAGATCAAGGAGTTACCTTTTCAGCATTCATGGCCATGCCTGTGTCCTGTTTCATCCTTTCCTCATGACAGCAACATGTGGGAAGATAATTTGGGGGAGGGGATGAGAGGATAATATGAGACGGGAGAAAAAAAGGAAACTCTCTTTTCACTTCAGGGACCTAAGTTTGAATCAGACCCAAACGAATGGGATGAACATCTCCCCTTTCTCTCTCAAATGGCTGTTAAGGGTCCTGAGTGAAATGAATTTGGCCGTCCTCAGTCATTCTCCCTGCAGACATGAGTCCGCAGCTGCACAAAACTGGTCTTATAATTGGCACTAATTAGTGCTGAAAAGTAGTGAAATCCCAGTGATCTTCACAAACTGCCTGCTTCACATTTCAGACTTACTTTCCTGTTCTGTTTAGTTTGCTACAAATAAAATATTATTACTATGGCTTTTCTTCATAGTGAAAAAGTAACAACTTTGGCAGCCTTTGTACTGGAACATGAACTATGATAGACGTTACTGGGATAAATCAAGAGTGGGTTTAAAAATCTTGCTCAGTTTGGGAAAACTTCTTCCAGTCATAGCTGTAGGCAGGAAGGGTTAGGGAAATAAGTCCCCTTGATTTGCAATTATAACTGAGTAAGCAAGTACTAGTTATGATGCACAAAGCAGTGCAATAAGAGACTGTAACACGAAAGAGACAGTCCAAAAATTACTCCTTATAGCACAGTTCTGATTTTTAGTTTTTTTAGCATATCAGTGTTACAGTACTGTACCTCATGCTATGCTGTCCGCTGGAGTGAACGTAAACAACAGTGTTGCTGCGGATTCATCCGTGTCTGCTTGAAGGAAAGAAACAAAATTGAACCATGAGGAACAAAAAGGCAATTCAGGGGACTTCTCCCAAGGTTCACCCCTGCCCTAGCACTGCACTCCCATCTTTCACTAGTTTCTCTCCTATCTCCTCTCATGTCCTTTCCGAGCCCATCTTGTATCTTCCTGCTCTCTTGACCCTATTCCCACTAAACTGCTGGCCACCCAACTTCCCTTCCTGGCCCCCACGCTAGCTGATATTGTAAATGGATCCCTCTCCTCCGGTTCTGTGCCCCTCCTTTTCAAATCTGTCATCATCACCCCCGTCCATGCCAGCAAAACCTGAGTGAAGCAGGCCAGGCGTCGGCTCCTCTTAGGGCAGCCCAATTTCCCCGAGAGGACCTAAAACAGGCGTTAGGCTCCTCATAGCATTGGCAAAGGGCCTAATGCCAGTTTCAGGCGGCCGCCCCAGACGATTTTATTGGCCTTGGACGTTTTACAGGCGAGCATGGAGCACAGGATGGCCCTGCAAAATTGGTCATTTTTGCCCTGTTTTCCGTTTGGAAAATGGGCCCAATTACTACCCCAATGTACTAAGGTGAGCAAAAAATAGTTGAGTTATTTTGGAGGGAAAGCTGGGAAGGTGTTGGGACTGTAGAAGTACCTTCTTAACTATATATTTTATGTTTTGGACAGTCCGTTTTATTAACGTGTCCATATACATTGACTGTGCAAGATAGTGCACATAATAATAGAGTGCCCAAATTATTTGGTGTTCTTATATACTCGCACTGAACAAACAGCAAACAGCAAACAGCAAACAACAACAACAACAACAACAACAACCACCAGTTGAGCACCAATTTTCATCACTCCTACTTGAATTTTGCACCAATAGGACAGATACACAATATGAGAGAAGATCCCGGTGATGTTGAGGAGAAGCCAGAGTCTAGCACTGATCCCTCGTGCTTAAAGAGTAACATTAAGGAATGTTGACAGTGGTCAGCAGCAAGGTAGAAGTCCCTTATGCTGACTACTGTGGAATCTTACTGGACCTGCTTTCATATGGAAACTGGTACAATACCAGCCCCATATTGAGGAGTCATATGTCTGCATGTACCAGACACTGGGCGATAGTCTAGTTAGGTTGGACAAACAGTTGTCTGCCAGTCTGCCATTGAGCACATGGCACCACCAATGGTATTTGCAGTGGAAACAACAGTTACACAAGCCATAGGTACAATAGCAGCATATCTCATGAAAGCCCCCATTGCTGATACGGCCCCTTAAATTCTGCAGAGATTGTCCCAATCCGAACCCTTGAAGAAATGGTGTAAAACCCCATAGAAATTGAGGGCCATTATGTTAGTGATGGTTCTGTGCCATCTTGCAGTCCTGCAAACATAACAGTAGGTCCCACCTCTCAAAGCTGTGAGCCCTCAGCAACTCCAGCATAAGTAATCTCTGGCACTGATGCAAGCCCCCCTGGGTATGTCCTATGTACAGACAGCAAACAGCTGTACTCCATGTGACTCACCAGCTGGCTATGCTGCCACCCACTAATGCTACTCCGTCCACAGGGAGAGCACTTAGCAGGACAAGCAAGGTGGAGAAGCTTGTGACACTCAGGGGGCAAACACCCCCGAAAAACACATTTAAAATTCATACTGCGGTGGGAATCTGGATGAAGGGGATGCAGAGAGAATCACCCAAGTTACACCAGTTCAGCTTCATGAATTAATTAAACTTTTAAATTGCTGTGTCTCAATCTGCTCTGTCTCCGTAGGCCACATCTCAAAGCTGGTCAAATCAAATATGCCTATTAACTTCATTCAGCCTTGCTAGGAATTCTCCAGTTGTCATTAATGAGACACTAATTTAGAAATTCATATTACATCTGCAACAGCCCACTACTTTACAAAATATTCTTTCTGTGTCAAGGAAATCGCATTGAAAAATCTTCATGGAGGAAGGAATCATTTGTGAATAGTCTGATTTAAATCTGTTTTTAAACCTTTTTGCAGCTGAATGGTAGAAAATAATAATCTTTGGTGCTTTAGTGGAAAAAGACTTGTCATTTATCAAAAAAAATAATATTTTGCAGTAACTAAAGAAATAGGAGTTAAATAGTTATTTATTTGCAATTTTATACCATGTTTTAGTTCACTTACATTGACCGAGAGCTGCAAAGGGACCTTTAGTATTTTTCTTTGAGAGCTCCGGGGCCAGCTTCAAGGAGATGTACAAGAGTGACTCGCAGTGACTTGTCCTCAACCTTCCCTCCCTTTGTGTATGGAACTCACTGCCTTTCCTTGACTGGTCAACTGAGACTAGGGATTCACTGTGTGCAGTATCACAGATATGAAATTGGTGCTGTGTCAGAATATCCCAATGTGCTGGACAACTTCTTTGTCTAGGACAGAAGAAATTTCTAACAACTGCTGAGAACTGATGTCATCTGGAGAGTTTAAAACTTCAAATAAAGTATTTAACTGAAGCTTCCAGTGTTCTGTTTCCAATATTTCAAATCCCAGACTCAATTCATATTCAATCCGTCATCCCAAAAACAGAGAAGGACACGGATCTCAATGGGGAAATGAAGGAGGGAAGGACCACAACCTGGATGGGTTGGTCCTTTGGCCTGCGAGACACGAGCACCTAAAAACAACACTGATTATCATTGTTGGAGATGCTCCCTTGTAGCACTGTTCCAACCCTCTGATGAACAAGTGTCACATCTGTCCTTGCCCTTGTGTGTTCTGCATGGCTGTATTGACTCAGCCTCTCCGTGCGTTGGCTGACCAGCTGTCTTGGTGTGTGATTCACTGGTTGGACAGCTTTGGGCATCTGGGGAGGGTGGGATATGTGAGTGCTTCTTCTGCCTAACCCCGTTACCACACTGACAGATTGTGGGCATGTCAGAGGGTGTTCTTGGGAATTCCACCTGAAGTGCCCCTATTAGGCCCAGTGGGACCTACATCTGTTGAGATCATTCTACAGTCTTCAGCCGCAAAGGCGAATAGCAACAGATCCCAGAAGTATCGAATGCTGTTACTCCCACAGGCTAGACATTGCAAGAGTGAGAAGTTTTAAAAATTATTATCCTTTCTGTTGAGCCTGATCCAGGTCATCAGCTCTCCCTCCCAGAGCAATAGTTTGCTGCTCTAAGGTCTGCCTCCTTCCTGGGTCTAGAGCACCTGTTGTGCCACTACGGGCTTGGGCACCCGCCTGAATATTTAAATGACTCCCATCCTTGGTATTTGGGATGGGGTCAGTGGCGGGGCAAAGTGGCAGATGGAAGTTCCCTTCCTGCCGTACTTCTGTGGGTGCAATGGCACTACAGGATTTGTGCCCTAGTGTAATCTGCCTGTGTGCAGGGGTTATACAGAGTGCAAAGGCAGAGATGCCGGGAAGGCTCGAGTGTAAAATCACTCTGCATCTGACCTGTTAGATATGTTCATGTTTTGGGTAGAGACCCTTATTTAAAGCTCATCTCAGATAAGGTGGTAACTTTTCATCTTCACCACCTGGGCGGTAATCTGGCGGAGCGCATCGCCTGCCTGTTGTAGAACCTGCCCGATGGAATGGAAATTGGATGGGCAATCTGCTCTGCCAGATTACTGCCCAGGTGGAGATGAAATTTGATCCCATGTTCTCCGCATAAAACATAATTTTTTTTCTCTTTTCATGTGCTGATGGTCCTATGTGGGATTAGTTTTGAATTGCTCTAGCAAAAAGCCAGCACAAGCACGATGGAAGAAAATTTAGAGACCACAATGGCCTCTGTCTCTGCTATAAACTTCTATGGTTCTATGGAGCTGCTATGCATTTTGCACATTTTCTGTTTTTATTTGAGATTTCCAACATTTGCCGATTTCTTTTTAGTTCTCAGTTAATAAAATCACTCTGATTTTCCATGTTGCAGCGTAGACTTAATACTTCCTTTGGCCATTACAACACAACACAGACATCTTGAGTTATTCCAGTTCTGAGCTGCACTAAGATATTCTGTTGACTAAAAGTGTGACTCATTGAATGGTGAACCCAGGGTTGCTATCATGAAATTAGAATTTGAACAAAGAGTACATCACATGTCACAAAGGTTGCCCAATCTGTTATAATATGTTGTTTCACATCTGTTCTGTAATTTAAATTTTTGTGGTTACATCATGCTGAATGGGAATTTTTTGTAGCAGTGAGTTTATACAATAAATGGCGTGGGATTCTGAGGGTAGAGCTTAGTAGGTTCCAACTTAGAAGCTGACTAATACATTGTTTGTACTGGGACTCTCGGTATCTGATCTGGTCTCCAAACTTAGGTTTCAGGAGCCAAATGTGTGGCTCCATTACACTACAAATCTTTAGCCAAGCACCTTCACTGGTGCTTCCCAGAGTAGTACATGCATCACATAAGGTAAATGCAGGACCTATCCTAGAACTCTGGCTTCAGTTTCTCATTGACGTCCGTGGTCCAACTGAAGCTAGAAGAGGCATGGTCAGTAAACAGGTGTTGATATTGGTCCCATAATAACAGTGAGATATCTTAAAAATGAACATAAAATTCAAATGAGGAAGAGTTCATTTGAGTTTCACAAATGATTTATTTCAATTATATTTCCTAACATTATTGTAATACAGATATTTAGTTACCTGACTGGCCTTATTCCAGATTAATATGAGCACACAAGCAGCTCATCTAAAACTGACCACAATGGCACTGGGATGCTGTATTATAATCCACAGCTCACTTAGAAGAGAACAGGGAAAATCCATTAGGCTCCATAAGCTAGTCCCTTGCACAAAGAACAACCCAACCTGCTTGTCTTCATAGGAACTTGAGATTTAAAGGAACAGAAAAAGGCCATTTTTTCATAATGCGGTGTCTCATAATTTATACACACAGTAATCGGCCCCTGTAGGTGTGAGTTCAGACTGTATAATTCAGGCCTATTTACACTGCACTGTTACTGATGTATTCTTGCAAATGGCAGTTTCATGTTCCTGGCATGTAGACAGGATACAAGACCCATAACTGGGGAAATTGAAAACTACTTGTGTCCTGGTAACAGCTAAAAATTGGAAAATTGAGACATGTGCTGATAATTCTGTTTCTTCAGGGATCTCAAAATTACACGTGTTAAGACCAAGGGGAAATCATTACACCTGCTATTTGCTACCACAACATAAAAATCAGGTAAAAATCCAGCAGCAACCTCACCGCCCTGTCATTAACTACTATCACTGCCTTTGTGACTAAATATTCCGCATACTTCTATGATTCTATAGGCAATTGGGACTAGCTTAGTGGTATAAACTGGGCAACATGGACATGTTGGGCCGAAGGGCCTGTTTCCACGTTGTAAACTTCTATATCATCGTCCAGTTATTCGCTTAGGATTTCTTCAAAAAAAATTTTTTAAAATCATTTTAGTTCGGTGCTTTTAATCTGTAGAGCAATCAAGCAATTTGTTTATAATTACTTGGCAATATGCGCCTGGCAATGCAATCTGATGAATTTAGACATCAAATGCTTCTTTACTGTGGAAGTTTGCACTGAGCAGATCATACTTCCAGGCTGACCATTAACATGCCCTAAGCGACCCAGACCAAGAAATAACTATAACAGACATTGTGTGCAGAAAATATCCACTGTGCTTCTTTGCCTTAAGGAATTTTTATTTTGTATTTCACTCAGACCTTCACAGGAAGTATAGATTGGTTCAGTGATTTATGAGGCCTTGCTCAGGATCCTCTGCTAAATATATACAGGCACAACACGAATAAGCACTTAATACCTATGATCCTATGTTTACCCAGAAGGCATCCATGTGAACATTACAGATGAAAGTCTTGAGTCTGAGAATCAGAGCTATGGAGGTTTGTCAAAATGAGATACAAAAAAGAATGTATTTTTGTCCTTCTGCCATGAGTATAATCCCAAAGGGTCAGAGTTACACCACTTGAATCATATTGAATCATAGAATGTTACAGCACACAAGGAGGCCATTCGTCCCATCGTGCCTGCTCTTTGAAAGAGCCATCCAATTAGTCCCACTCCCCTACTCTTTCCTCGTAGCCCTGCAATTTTCTCCCCTTCAAGTATTTATCGGATTCACTTTTGAAAGTTATTATTGAATCTGCTTCCACCATCCTTTCAGGTGGTGCATTCCAGATCATTACAACTCGCTGCATAAAAAATTTCTCCTCATCTCACCGCTGGCCCTTTTGTCAATTACCTCCAATCTGTGTCCTCTGGTTACCGACCCTTCTGCCAATGGAAACAGTTTCTCTTTATTTACTCTATCAAAACCCTTCATGATTTTAAACGCCTCTATTAAATCTCCCCTTAATCTGCTCTAAGGAGAATCCAGTGGCGTAATAAATAAATAAATAAACCTGTGTCTTTTCAATTGTATCTTCTTTAAGCAGCATTCAATTAAGGTAAATATTAACAGAAGGAAGGGATGGACAAATTGGGGGGTGTAGTTAATACAAAGGAAGACTGCGTCAAAATGCAAGAGGACATTAATAAACTTGCAAAATGGGCATGTAATTGGCAAATTAATTTCAATACAGATAAGTGTGAGGTAGTGGATTTTGGTAGGAAGAATAAGGAGGCCACAGTTGAAGGTTTCGATTCATGGGGCACTGGCACCAGTACTGCGGAAAGAGGGAGCTGTTCCGTTGGGACAGGCTTCACCTGAACCAAGCTGGGACCAGTGTTCTGGTAAACCGAATGACTAAGGCGGTAGAGAAGGCTTTAAACTAAATAGAGGGGGGCAGGGCTCAGGTGGGGCGAAGTTTAGATTGATAACGAGAAAAGACAAGGAAGTAGTACAGGAAAGTGATGGGGGTAATGATAAACAGGGTGTTTCAGGAAGGGACAGAGCGTACAAACATAAGAGTGCACTAGCAAATGAGGCCGGGGTAGGAAAGAATGGTAAAAAGTCAAAATTAAAGGTTCTTTATCTGAATGCGCAGCATTCGTAATAAGATAGATGAATTGACGGCACAAATAGAAACAAATGGGTATGATCTCGTGGCCATTACAGAGACGTGGTTGCAAGGTGACCAAGGTTGGGAGCTAAATATTCAGGGTTATTTAACATTTTGGAAGGATAGGAAAAAAGGTAAAGGTGGTGGGGTAGCTCTGTTAATAAAGGATGAAATTGGTTTAGTGAGGAATGATCTTGGCTCAGAAGATCAAGATGTCGAATCAATTTGGGTGGAGGTAAGAAATAGCAAGGGAAAGAAATCACTGGTGGGAGTAATATATAGGCCCCCCAACAGTAGCTACACTGTAGGGCAAAATATTAATCAGGAAATAAGGGGGGCTTGTAAAAAAGGTAATGCAATAATCATGGGCAATTTTAACTTTCACATAGATTGGACAGATCAAATTGACAAAAATAGCCATGAGGAGGAGTTCATAGAGTGCATTAGGGACTGTTTCTTAGACCAATGCGTCGGGGAACCAACCAGGGAACAGGCCATTTTGGATCTGGTAATGGGTAACGAAACAGGATTAATTAATGATCTCAAAGTAAAGGATCCCTTGGGAAGCAGTGATCATAACATGATAGAATTTCACATCCAGTTTGAGAGCGAGGATCCTGGGTCTGAAACTACTGTACTAAACTTAAATAGGGGCAATTATAAAGGAATGAGGGTGGAATTGGCTAAAGTGGACTTGGTAAACAGATTAGATGGTATGATGGTGGATAAGCAGTGACAAACATTTAAAAAGATATTTTATGATTCGCAACAAAAATATATCCCTGTGAGGAGGAAAGACTCCACAAAAAGGGTGAACCAACCATGGCTAACTAAGGAAGTCAAGGATGGTATCAGGTTAAAAGAAAAAGCATACAACATGGCAAAGATTACTGGTAAGCCCGAAGATTGGGAAAACTTTAAAAACCAGCAAAGGATGACTAAAAGAATAAAAAAGAGGGAGAAAATAAATTATGAGAGTAAACTAGCCAGAAATATAAAAACTGACAGTAAAAGCTTCTACAAGTATATAAAAAGGAAGAGGGTAGCTAAAGTAAACATTGGTCCTTTAGAGGATGAGACTGGGGAAATAATAACGGAAAACAAGGAAATAGCAGAGGAATTGAACAGATATTTTGTATCTGTCTTCACAGTAGAAGACACTAATAACATACCAATAATTGTAGAAAATCAAGGGGCAAAGGGGAGGGAGGAACTAAAAACAATCACTATCACTAGAGAAAAAGTACTAGGTAAACTAATGGGTCTAAAGGCTGACAAGTGCCCTGGACCTGATGGCTTGCATCCGAGGGTCTTAAAGGAAGTGGCTACAGAGATAGTGGATGCATTGGTTGTAATCTTCCAGAATTCACTAGATTCTGGAAAGGTCCCAGCGGACTGGAAAACCGCAAATGTAAGACCCCTATTCAAGAAGGGAGTGAGACAGAAAACAGGTAACTATAGACCAGTTAGCCTAACATCTGTCATTGGGAAAATGCTAGAAGCCATTATTAAGAAAGTAGTCGCAGGACATTTGGAGACTCATAATACAATCAAGGAGAGTCAACATGGTTTTATGAAGGGGAAATCATGTCTGACAAATTTATTAGAGTTCTTTGAGGAAGTAACGGGCAGGGTGGATAAAGGGGAACCAATGGATGAGTATATTTGGATTTCCAAAAGGCATTCGATAAGGTGCTACATAAAAGATTACTGCACAAGATAAGAGCTCATGGTGTTGGGGGTAATATACTGGCATGGATAGAGGATTGGCTAACTAACAGAAAACAAAGCATCGGGATAAAAGGGTCATTTTCTAAATGGCAATCTGTAACTAGTGCCGCAGGGATCAGTGCTGGGGCCTCAACTATTTACAATATATATCAATGACTTGGATGAAGGAACAGAGTGTCTTGTGGCCAAATTTGCTGATGATACAAAGATAGGTGGAAAAGCAAGTTGTGATGAGGACACAAAGGGCTCGATTTTAGCGTCGGGTTTCCTGCGGGTTTCCAGCGGGGGGGGCCCCGAAAATCCCGATATCCAGTCACGTGACCGGATCGCGCCGAGATCCCGGCCACTTCCGGGTGCCGCACTGACGTGCGGGGCTGCGTGCGCAGGCCCCGCTGGTGGGAATCCCGCAGGAAATTAAAGCCAGCGGGGTTCCACTTGAGAGTACTTACCTTGCTTGTTGAGGTCATTAAATGAGCTGAAGCAGCTGTCAAAACAGGAAGTGTGGGATTTTAGCTTCAAGGCAGTGAGTTTCACACACTGGGGGATACAGTCTCCCTTCAACCGGTCGTGTTCCAGCCAGCAGCCTGTGGCAGCTGCCAAGGTGCACTCCACAGCGGGTGGGAGAGCCCTCACCCACGCAGGAGGCCACCGCGTCACGTAGGGCAACCCCTGCCCTCCACCACCCCCCCCCAAGCCAGAGGACAGACCGACGTGAAACCGCAGCCCCAGTGCGAGGAACCACCTACCTACCCTGCACAACCCCTCAGACCAACACCTGCCAGATGGGTGGTGCGTTGACATCCTTGGAGGACGAACAGCATGACCAGCCCCAGCAGCCTCGCAGTCCACGCCGTCCACCTCTGGCACGTGGAGCTCCACAACAGAGTGCTGTGACACATCCACCTGTACAGCAGGAGGGAGGGCTACCGCAGAGAGAGACGCGTCGCAGAGGGCACTACCCTCCGCACAGGGTCCACAGACCGAGGCGCAGCTCCCCGGACCTCTCTGAGCAGCAGTGCACACGGAGGCGCAGATTGACTCGACATGTAGTCGTGGAGATCTGCAGGCTCTTTCATGCCGAGCTGCTCCTGGCTGGCCCCAGCACCATCTGCTTACCTGTCGCTGCCAAAGTCACCACTGCCCTCCACAACTTCTCCACCGCATCCTTCCAGGGTGCAGCCGGTTACACCGCCGATGTCTCTCAGTCGTCTGCGTGGAAGAGCCCTGCAAATACTCCTGCACCTACTCTGCAGTAACACAATGGGTGGCATCAGTGGTGGGTCCTCATAGTGATACCCAGGAGCGGGCATTATTGGACACAACAGACAGGATTCGCGGAGACATGGCAGTGGTGGTGCCAATATAATGTGTGATGTTTGTTGCTCTGAAATTCAATATAGGTAATACCCATGGCAAACCCTCAGACACCCTTGTGCATCCCCTTCATGCTGACGACACGTTTGCCTTACGCTGCCTACTGCACATATGCGATGCATGCCCTGTGGCTGCAGCACAGGTGGTGGCAGGTTGAGTGAGATGCACGAGAGGGTGAGTATGGGATAGAGCCATGAGATTGTATGAGGATTGGGTTGCGTGTTAGTGGCGGGTGAGTACTGGCGAGGTGAGTAGGTGCAGGTAAGATGAGGATGGGGTTTGAGTGGGTATGAGGGGTGATGTGACAGAGTAGTGTTGGCGGTGCCGAAGGAGATGTGGGGTGGGGGCAGTGTTGTGGCAGACGGAGTGTAGGGGAAAGACTACGTGTTCTCATTGTGGCTGACCTACTGCGGTCATTGGAGCGCCTCCTGCACTGTATGCAGGTGGGCGATATGTTGGTGATGCAGGTGACCCCCTCTGCCACCTCGAGCCAGGCCTTCTTGGTGGCAGAGGCAGGCCGCTTCTTCCCGCCCGCCGGGTGGAAGATCTCTGTCCTCCCCCTCCTCCTCACCCCATCTGATGATACCTGGGGTGAGGCATCATTAAACTGGGAGCAGCCTTCCCCCTGGGCTGCTCCATGCTGCAATTTGTTCCATTGGTTGCAGCATCTGTCAGTGGAGGACTGCCCCTTTAAGTAGAGAGCCTCCAGCTGACAGATCATACTGCGCATGCGCAGCCCGCCCGACGCGCAGACCAGCAGCGCGGAGCCCGGAGGAGCAGGTAATTGAATCCCATTAGTGTGTTGCCTGCCACGATCGCGCGGGCAACCCACTAATTTCACCGGGCGCGTTGACCACGCTCCCGAAACCCAACCCGCCGGAAACCCGCAGGCCTGATAAAATCAGGCCCAAAGTGTCTGCAAAGGGATATTGACAGGTTAAGCGAATGGGCAAAAATTTGGCAGATGGAACATAATGTGGGAAAAAGTGAAGTCGCCCACTTTGGGAGGAAAAAATAAAAAAGCAAAATATTATTTGAATGGAGAAATACTACAAAATGCTGCGGTACAGAGGGATCTGGGTGTCCTTGTACATGAAACACAAAAAGTCAACATACAGGTGCAGCAGGTAATCCGGAAGGCAAACGGAATATTGGCCTTTATTTCTAGGGGGATGGAGTATAAAAGCAGGGAAGTCATGCTACAACAGTACAGGGTGCTGGTGAGACCACACCTGGAGTACTGCGTACAGATCTGGAGCCCTTATTTAAGGAAGGACATACTTGTATTGGAGGCAGTTCAGAGAAGGTTCACTAGGTTGATTCCAGGTATGGAAGGATTGTCTTATGAGGAAAGATTGAACAGGTTGGGTCTATACTCATTGGAGTTTAGAAGAATGAGAGGAGATCTTATTGAAACATACAAGATTCTGAGGGGACTCGATAGGTTAGATGCTGAGAGGATGTTACCCCTCATGGAGGAATCTTAAGCTAGGGAGCATAGTCTCAGAATAAGGGGTCACCCGTTTAAGACGG
Organism: Heptranchias perlo; assembly: GCF_035084215.1. Classification (NCBI taxonomy): domain Eukaryota; kingdom Metazoa; phylum Chordata; class Chondrichthyes; order Hexanchiformes; family Hexanchidae; genus Heptranchias; species Heptranchias perlo. The sequence continues at coordinate 84,387,600 of NC_090325.1, read as the reverse complement.
AAATGAGGAGGAATTTTTTCTCCCAGAGGGTCGTGAATCTTAGGAATTCTTTACCCCAAAAAGCTGTGGAGGCTGAGTCATTGAATACATTCAAGGCTGAGTTAGACAAATTTTTGATCAGCAAGGGAGTCAAAGGATATGGGGAAAGGGCGGGAAAGTGGAGTTGAGGTAAAAATCAGATCAGCCATGATCTCATTAAATGGTGGAGCAGACTCGAGGGGCCGAATGGCCTACTCCTGCTCCTATCTCTTATGGTCTTACAAGCAGCTTGGATTTTTTTTTATTCGTTCATGGGATGTGGGCGTTGCTGGCAAGGCTGGCATTTATTGCCCATCCCTAATTGCCCTTGAGAAGGTGGTGGTGAGCCGCCTTCTTCAACCGCTGCAGTCCGTGTGGTGAAGGTTCTCCCATAGTGCTGTTAGGAAGGGAGTTCCAGGATTTTGACCCAGTGACGATGAAGGAACGGCGATATATTTCCAAGTCGGGATGGTGTGTGACTTGGAGGGGAATGTGCAGGTGGTGTTGTTCCCATGTGCCTGCTGCTCTTGTCCTTCTAGGTGGTAGAGGTCGCGGGTTTGGGAGGTGCTGTCGAAGAAGCCTTGACGAGTTGCTGCAGTGCATCCTGTGGATGGTACACACTTCAGCCACAGTGCGCCGGTGGTGAAGGGAGTGAATGTTTAGGGTTGTGGATGGGGTGCCAATCAAGTGGGCTGCTTTATCTTGGATGGTGTCGAGCTTCTTGAGTGTTGTTGGAGCTGCACTCATCCAAGCAAGTGGAGAGTATTCCATCACACTCCTGACTTGTGCCTTGTAGATGGTGGAAAGGCTTTGGGGAGTCAGGAGGTGAGTCACTCGCCGCAGAATACCCAGCCTCTGACCTGCTCTCGTAGCCACAGTATTTATATGATTGGTCCAGTTAAGTTTCTGGTCAATGGTGACTCCCAGGATGTTGATGGTGGGTGATTCGGCGATGGTAATGCCGTTGAATGTCAAGGGGAGGTGGTTAGACTCTCTCTTGTTGGAGATGGTCATTGCCTGGCACTTATCTGGCGCGAATGTTACTTGCCACTTATCAGCCCAAGCCTGGATGTTGTCCAGGTCTTGCTGCATGCGGGCTCGGACTGCTTCATTATTTGAGGGGTTGCGAATGGAACTGAACACTGTGCAGTCATCAGCGAACATCCCCATTTCTGACCTTATGATGGAGGGAAGGTCATTGATGAAGCAGCTGAAGATGGTTGGGCCTAGGACACTACCCTGAGGAACTCCTGCAGCAATATTAAGGGCCTGATATTACCAGGGCGGCGGGTTCGCGGCGGGTGGGCGATTGGGCGCGTGGGTAACGCGCCTGGTGAAATCAGTCTGCCCCGAACGCAATCGCATGCTGATTGGATGCACTTACCTCTTGTTCCGGGTTCCCCGCTGCTGAGCTGCGCGGCGGGCGGACTGCGCATGTGCAGTAAGGTCTATTTAAAGGGGCAGTCCTCCACTGACTGATGCTGCAAGAAATAAGAAAAAGTACGGCATGGAGCAGCCCAGGGGGAAGGCTGCTCCCAGGTTTAATGATACCTCACTCCAGGTATCATTGGATGGGGTGAGGAAGAGTATGAGGACAGAAATCATCCCCCCGTCGGGCGGGCAGAAGCGGCCTGCCTCTGCCACCAAGAAGGCCTGGCTCGAGGTGGCAGAGGAGGTCACCAGCACCACCAACATATCGCCCACCTGCATACAGTGCAGGAGGTGCTCCAATGACCTCAGTAGGTCAGCCAAAGTGAGTACACTTACTCTTTCCCCTACACTCCGTCTGCCACATCACCGCCCCCACCCCACATCTCCTTCTGCACTGCCAACACTACTCTGTCACATCACCCCTCACACCCACTCAAACCTCATCCTCATCTTACCTGCACTTACTCACCTCGCCAGTACTCATCCCGCCACTACCACTCAACCCAATCCTCATACAATCTCATGGCTCTATCTCATACTCACCTTCTCATGCATCTCTTTCACAGTCAGCCTCACTTAACCTGCCACTACCTGTGCTGCAGCCACAGGGCATGGATCACATATGTGCAGTAGGCAGCGTAAGGCAAACATGTCGTGAGCATGAAGGGGATGCACAAGGGTGTTTGAGGATTTGTCATGGTTTTTACTTATATTTAATTTCTGACCAACTCACATTACATATTATATTGTCACCACTACTGCCACTTCTTTGCGAATCGTATCAGGTTTGTGCAATAATGCCCTTTCCTGAGGATCACAATGAAGACCCACAACTGATGCCACCCATTGTGTCACTGCAGAGTGGGTGTAGGTGTATTTGCAGGGCTCTTTTGTGCAGATGACTGAGAGACGTCGGTGATGTCCCCGGTGGCACACTGGAAGGATGCGGAGGAGAAGTTGTTGAGGGCAGTGGTGACTTTGACAGCGACAGGTAAGAAGATGGTGCACGGGCCAGCCGGGAGCAGCTCGGCATGAAGGAGGCTGCAGATGACCACGACTACATGTCGAGTGACTCTGAGCCTCCGTGTGCACTGCTGCTCAGAGAGGTCCAGGAAGCTGAGCCTCGGTCTGTGGACACTGTGGCGAGGGTAGTGCCCTCTGCAACACATCTCTCTCTGCCGTTGCCCTCCTTCCTGCTGTGCAGGTGGATGTGTCACAGCACTGTGTTGTGGAGCTCCACGTGTCAGAGTTGGACGGCGCGGCCGGCGAGGCTGGTGATGCTGTTTGCCCTCCGAGGAGGTCATGACTGCAGCTACGGCGGCCCCCATTCGGAAGATGTACATCTGAGGGGGTCCGCAAGGTAGGTACATGTCTCTGGACCCCGGGGTAAGTGTGCAAGTTGGTGAATTTTGTTGTTAGGAGGACGGTGGTGGAGGCCAAACTTTGTCCCAAGTGACAGAGTGGCCTCCTGCAATGAGTGAGGATCTCCCCCCCCACCCCCCCACCTGTCAAATGGACCTTTGCAGCTGCCACAGGCTGATGGCTGCAACATGTCCATTTGAACTGGGAGTGTTTCCCCCAGTACGGGAAACAGTCCCAGTTGTTTGTAAAATCCCAACCCTCCTAAAATATTACGTTAATCAGGTCTGTAAACGACCTGAAATACCAAAATAAATAGCTTAAGTGGCACCCCGCCAGCTTCAATTGCCAGCGGGAGTCCCACATGCGGGGGCTGCACGCGTATGTCAGCGCGTCTGTGGGAAACCCGGAAGTGGGCGAGTTGAAGCCGGGCTTCCACCCCGCCCCAGGAATCTCCGATTTTCGGAGCCCCCCCGCCAGGAACGCACCTGATCGCGGGTTCTAAAATCGATCCCACAGAGTCTAAATGGGAAAGAGGAGCAAAGGCATCTCGGGGTACAGATACACAAAATCACTAAAAGTAGCGACGCAGGTTATTAAGGCCATAAAAAGGCAAATCAAGCACTCGGGTTCATTTCTGGAGGGATAGAATTGAAAAGCAGAGAAGTTATGTTAAACTTGTATAGAACCTTGATTAGACCACATTTGGAGTATTATACACAGTGTGGTCTCCATGTTATAGAAAGGATATAGATGCATTGGAGAGGGTGCAAATAGATTCACAAGGATAATACAACTGAGAGGATATACTTATCAGTAAAGGCTGAGCAGGCTGGGGCTCTTCCCTCTCGAAAAGAGAAGGCTAAAGGGTGACCTGATAGAGGTCTTTAAGATAATGAAAGGGTTTGACAGGGTAAACGTAGAGAAAATGTTTCCACTTGTGGGGGGAATCCAAAACTAGAGGTCATAAATATAAAATAGTCGCTAATAAATGCAATAGGTAATTCAGGAGAAACTTCTTTACCCAAAGAGTGGTAAGAATGTGGAATGCACTACCACAAGGAGTAGTTGAGGCAAATAACATAGATGCATTTAAAGGGAAACTAGATAAGCACATGAGGGAAAAAGGAACGGAAGAGTATTCTGATAGGGCTAGATGAAGTAGGGAGGGAGGAGGCTCGTGTGGAGCATAAACACCGGCATAGACCAGTTGGGCCGAATGGCCTGTTTCTATGCTGTAGTTTCGATGTGACTCAGTGGGCTCGATTTTACCGTCGGGTTTCCTGTGGGTTTCCAGCGGGGGGGCCCCGAAAATCCCGATATCCAGGCACGTGACCGGATCGCGCCTCGATCCCGCCCACGTCCGGGTTCCGCGCTGACGTGCAGGGGTGCTTGCGCAGCCCCCGCTGGTGGGAATCCCGCAGGCAATTAAAGCCAGCGGGATACCACTTGAGTGTATTAACTTTGGTTGTTCAGGTCATTAACTGACCTGATTAAGGGACTGTGCGTGATTTTGGATAAACATGGGACTGTTTCACACACTGAGGGAAACAGTCCTAGTTGAAATGGACGTGTTGCAGCCGTCAGCCTGTGGCAGCTGCAAAGGTCCATTTGACAGGTGGGGTGGGGGGAGACCCTCAGCCATTGCAGGAGGCCGCTCTGTCACTTGGGACAAAGTTTGGCCTCCACCACCCTCCTCCTGATGGTCGAAGTCACCAACCTGCACACTTACGCCGGGGTCCGGAGACATGTACCTACATTGCCGACCCCCTCAGATGTACATCTTGCGGATGGGGGCCGCCGTAGCTGCAGTCATGACCTCCTCGGAGGGCGAACGGCATCACCAGCCTCACCAGCCTCGCCATCCACGCCGTCAACCTCTGACACGTGGAGCTCCACAACAGAGTGCTGTGACACATCCACCTGCACAGCAGGAGGGAGGGCTACCGCAGAGAGAGATGCGTCGCAGAGGGCACTACCCTCGCCCCACGTTCCACAGACCGAGGCTCAGCCTCCTGTACCTCTCTGAGCAGCAGTGCACACGGAGGCTCAGAGTCACTCGACATGTAGCCGTGGACATCTGCAGCCTCTTTCATGCCGAGCTGCTCCTGGCTGGCCCGTGCACCATCTTCCTACCTGTCGCTGTCAAAGTCACCACTGCCCTCCCGAACTTCTGCTCCACAGCCTTCCAGGCTGCAACCGGGGACATCCCCGATGTCTCTCAGTCGTCTGCGCAGAAGAACCCTGCAAATACACCTACACCCACTCTGCAGTGACACACTGGGTGGCATCAGTGGTGGGTCCTCATAGGGATACCCAGGAGCGGGCATTATTGCACGAACCGGACAGGATTCGCGAAGACATGGCAGTAGTGGTGCCAATGTAATGTGTGATGTGAGTTGTTCTTTAATTCAATTGAAGTAAGAACCATGACAAACCCTCAGACACCCTTGTGCATCCCCTTCATGCTCACGACACGTTTGCCTTACGCTGCCTACTGCACATATGTGATACATGCCCTGTGGCTGCAGCACAGGTGGTGGCAGGTTGAGTGAGGCTGGCCGTGAGAGAGATGCACGAGAGGGTGAGTATGGGATAGAGCCATGAGATTGTATGAGAATTGGGTTGCGTGGTAGTGGCGGGGTGAGTACTGGCGAGGTGAGTAGGTGCAGGTAAGATGAGGATGGGGTTTGAGTGGGTATGAGGGGTCATGTGACAGAGTAGTGTTGGCAGTGCCGAAGGAGATGTGGGGTGGGGGCAGTGTTGTGGCAGGCGTAGTGTAGGGGAAAGACTACGTGTTCTCACTGTTGCTGACCTACTGAGGTCATTGGAGCGCCTCCTGCACTGTATGCAGGTGGGCGATATGTTGGTGGCGCAGGTGACCCCCTCTGCCACCTCGAGCCAGGCCTTCTTGGTGGCAGAGGTGGGCCGCTTCCTCCCGCCCGCCGGGGGGAAGATCTCTGTCCTCCCCCTCCTCCTCACCCCATCTAATGATACCTGGGGTGAGGCATCATTAAACTGGGAGCAGCCTTCCCCCTGGGCTGCTCCATGATGTAATTTTTGCTGTTCGTGGCAGCATCTGTCAGTGGAGGACTGCCCCTTTAAATAGAGCGCCTCCAGCTGACAGATCTTACTGCGCATGCGCAGCCCGCCCAACGCGCAGATCAGCATCGGGGAACCCGGAGGAGCAGGTAAGTGGATCCAATTAGTGTGTTGCCTGCTACGATCGCGCGGGCAACCCACTAATTTCACCGGGCGCGTTTTTAACGCGCCCGCTGGCCTACCCGCCGAGTACCCGCACCCCTGGTAAAATCGGGCCCAGTGTAATGTTTGCTGGATGTAGGTCATTTCCAAGTGGTCTCGGAAGGCAGGTGTGTCACTGGATTGGATCATAAGATTCATAGATTTCAGAATTTTACAAGTTATAATAACTGGAGAGAGTCTTTTTACTCCTTTTACTTTTAATTGTTTCTGGCTGGACTGCTGGCCATTTATTTCAAGACCCTCTCCAAAATTGCAGAATTTTTTTTTTTGCAATTTTCATCGGTTCCTTTTTGGGTGGGAATGGTGCGGGTTTGAGACAAAAGTCAGTCACATTATTCTGGGCAGTTTAGAGGAAGCTCTTAATGGTAACCTAACAAGCCTAGAAGTATTTGATGCTGAAACTGGATACAGAGGGAGGAGCTGCTCCATTGTCCAGCAATGTACAACCTCGTCTTTAACGAACAAAAATTCAACAACAAATTAGCACTGGTCTAGTCTTGTTGTTATTCTTTTTATTTGTCCATCCGAAAGTAACCACAATTCCATGCAACACTGCGGAATCTAACATAACTTTACAATTATTTTCGGCAACTTTTAGTTGATATTTTTCACACTAACCAACAAAAAGTGATATTTTCAGCTACTTTCTAGATATTCTTCTCATTAGCTCTTCACACTTACTGAGCAAGTCACACATCGGTGCATCTGCGCATCAGAAGCATGGTTCCAATTTTGACCTTGCTGCTATGGTCATCGCCATTGGCTGCATAACATGTTCCCTGTTCTTTGCGTAGGGCTCTCCCAAAATGAGGATGCTGGTACCAGGGAGGAGACGGAGGAAACAACTCCATCACATCAGCACCCATCAATTGTGTGGAGTCTAAAATTATTTTTGCAGGGATAGGAGCCTGGCCCTACAAAAACACTGCAGCCGGCAGTTGGTCCCTGCTTGCTCCCCTCTTGGGTTGCACCCCCCTCCCACCCCACCCCACCCCACTCAAGTCCTGTTTGGTGCCCACAGCTTGGCCATGCAGCCCACAGTCAGGTACTATTAAATGAGCCCTGAACCTAAAAATCAGTTCTCCTGACCCTGGCTTCCGGCGGGCTGCATGGCCGATCGACTGAACTCACGCCTGTTGTGGACGGAAGTTGAAGATTTCCCCCCATACTGATATCAGTTCAATTATACCATACATACAATGTGGTTACAATAGTAGGGATAAAACAAGAAGAATCATTGGCTTATATTAACTTGTATTTATGCAATCATGTTGCACACAAACTACCGATTGGCTAGGAAAGTGATTGACTTGATCTGGTGGAGAGAAGGGGTCATGTTTCAAAGTGCCTTGTTGTTTATATTTGATAAGTAACTCCAATTTTAATGCAGTTTTGTACAAAGGTCCAGTCCACTGGCACTTAGCTTCATTTATTAAAACGCTGTTTATTTTCTCCCTCAAAAGTGCCCATCAATATAAAATGCCACTTCTTGTTTCGTACTGTTTGTGTGCTTTCATTCACTTAAACTTTCACTTCCCTTCAGCCCTCCTGACATAGCTAAACATTCCCCATCCCATCCTCCCACTTCCTGATTCATGTATTTATACATGCAGATCGTATGGCATCTGGGAAACACATGGCTATCTGGCAAGCATCAGGAGAAGTCTTTTCCTCTTTTCTTTGTGAAAGTCAAACTCGTTATAATGGAAAACAGCACGCCCGCAGAATATGACATGGTTTGTAGTTCGCAATTTAATGTAAAAGAAAAAATCCTGATTAATTGCAGTGAATCATTTCTTCCTTACTAAGAACTGTGATACTTGAAAGCAATTTGGTTTATTATCTTTTTTTAGGTCTAAAATACTGAATAAACTCAAAGAGCTAATAAATGTCCTCTTCGACATCCCAGCCAACTGTAAAAAGGCCTTGAGTGCTAATAAAAATCTGCCAACTGGCGTAATAAAATTGCTTTCAAATGCTTAGTGGAAGCTGTGGTGTTTGTTGCTTTGTAAAATTATGAAGATATTATAGGATAATTGTTTCTGTTTTTGTTAAGAAGCAAAAGTACAACAAAAATTCAGGCTTCACATTTCTATGAATATCAAATTATTGGCTTTGTGGAGTTAAAGCCTGGTGTGTGTAACTCTCTGGCACAAACTATCCACATAAGGGGGAGTAGTTTGACTTGCGCCCAAAATGGGTGGCACTGAGCCTCATCTGTATTTAACTGGTGAGCTGCGGGCGCCAAAATGGGGCCCGGAAGCAGCTCGCCGGTACCAGAGGCAGTAATTTGGGTCAGTTGCAACGCTGGCGGCAGCCCTCAGGTAGGTCCTGCATGGGGGTGGCGGAGGTGATGCTGAGAGGGGAGCGAGCCTGGCCTGGCAGCAGCCCAGTTGTTTTGTGGAGCCATGAGCAGCACTCCTGCACCTTCCGACTCCACAAAATACAAAAATTTATAAAGTTGTTGGGCCTTTTATCAGTGACCTCCATCGGTCCCTTTAAGGACCACTGGTTAAACTGCCCTGTACGCAGAAAAACTAGTCGGAGCTTTCACATCACCATCACCTCGTTGCTGTTGAATTTCACACTGGGGTCCTTCAACCGGCATAACAGCTTGATTTGCATAACCAAATCGTCCTCCTGCCTATCATCCTAGATGACTAAAAGTTGCCTGATTTAATTTTGCACGAGGTGTGCCTCCAGGGTCAATTGGGGCAGGAGATCATGACCCAATTTTGGACTCTGGTTTGCCCATTTCATGCCCGAAAAATGGGTGCATCGATGTGCAGTTTCTCCCCTATAGTGTATATAATATTCAAATAAGGAGAGAGTACAACTTGGAGAGTATCTGGACGGGTACTACGGTAATATTAAAAATTTTCACCGCCACTATTCAGGTACATTAATGGCTAAGGGCTAGGAGCCCTTCTGACGCACTCTCGTTGTAACTCCAGAAGGGCTAGAAATTAGGCCGGGTCCCAGATACGCTGAGTCCTTGCCTTATGTTAAGTATTCTGCGCGGCCTTGTAAGGGATAGACTTCCTGATTACCCCTTAACAGTCCAGCAACGACACAAGGGGCAGGGTCAGGCTTATGCTTAGGCTTCCAAAACTGGAGGAACCTGCATCATTGGCCTGGGAGAAGATTGGGGTAGGATCGGTGGTGTGCTGATTAGAGCTCCCCCATGCACAAAAACCCTGAGGGTTTTATGATCCCTTTACAATGGGGGCTGATGGGAGCACTACTAATATCTTCCTTCGGTGGGGGAGAGGCCTGTTAGGCACCCACTACTCCCCCACAACTTTTTGACCCCTAAAATGATAAGAGCCATTGGCTTAAAGTGAGGAGAGATGCACTAGCTCAATGGGAAAATGTTGACTGGATGAAGTGGCAAATGTCTTTAACCCCACCCTGCAGTGGTTCAAGTTGAAGGCCCACCACCACTTTCTCAGGGCAATTAGGGATAGCCAATAAATGCTGGCCTTGCCAGTGATGCCCACATCCCAAGAATGGAAAAAAATCATCGCTGGGTCAATATCCTGGAATTCTGTGCCTAACACCATTGTGTGAACACCATCAGCACAAGGACTGTAGCGGTTCAAAGAGAAGGCCCACCATCAACTTCTCAGGGCAACTAGGGGTGGGCAATAAATGCAGCTTTGCCAGAGCTGCCCACCTCCCGAGAATAATTTTTTTTTTTTAAAAACGAGGACTGACATCGTCCAGACATTTATCCAGACAGTATAATTTTTTGAGCAGACTGTTTTTTAAAATTTTAATGTAATCCAGGCAGCAAAGTTCCAATTCTCTATGTTTCACAAAAGTTATGATCCTGTCTTCAGCAGATTTGTTTCACCCAGTAGTGCGAGGTTTACAGTAAATATCAAAACCAGACTGATCTGAACCGTTCTCATAGCTGAGAAAACCCGTCGGGCCTCAAAATAAAGCTCAGTGCCACCAGCAAAAAAGAAAATGAGAGCAGGCAGTCCCAGGAGTTAAGTGCAAAATATCAAGAGCTGCAGAGTGGGCAGATTTTGATGAAGGGCCACACTGAGCAGCTGGGATGGGACTTTCGGGAAATGCTTGAGCAGCCATGGAACTGCTTCAGGACGAAGCACAGCCAACTCATGGAACTAACACCGGCCACTACCAACAGCGTGCTCACTGACACGAACCATCCTGGCTGCTACGAAAAGAGGGATTCATTTACCCAACTCCCTGTGAGCATCAAAGCTGGGACACAGCTTGGCGCAGAGCGACTGCGGCCAAATCAAGGTAAAACAGAACAGGCACTGTTTCCAAATAGAGATCAGAAATAATAATAAAATTCAAAATATAATGCAGCTGATAAATAGTCAGAGTCACTCCAGCAAAACAAATGTGAAAAATATGAGCAGAGTGAGTCTATTTAAACAATAACTGGAATTCTTCCAAATACAAAAACAAATACGAAAAAGTGGTTGTAAAAATGTAAAGGCCTTAGAGAGGGTGCAGAAAAGTTTTACTAGAATGATTCCAGGGATGAGGGGCTTTAGTTACTTGGATAGACTGGAGAAGCTGGGGTTGTTCTCCTTGGAACGAAGAAGGTCGAGATGAGATTTGATAGAGGTATTCAAAATCATGAAGGGTCTAGACAGAGTAGATAGAGAGAAACTGTTCCCATTGGCAGAAGGGTCAAGAACCAGAGGACATGGATTTAAGGTGATTGGCAAAAGAACTAAAGGGGACATAAGGAAAAACTTTTTTTTTAAACGCAGCGAGTGGTTAGGATCTGGAATGCACTGCCCGAGGGGATGGTGGAGGCAGATTCAGTCATGGCCTTCAAAAGGGAACTGGATAAGTACTTGAAAGGAAAAAATTTGCAGGGCCAAGGGGTTAGGGAGGGGGAGTGGGACTAGCTGGATTGCTCTTGCATAGAGCCGGCACGAACTCAATGGGTCGAATGGCCTCCTTCCGTGCAGTAACCTTTCTATGATTCTAAAATGAATACAAATGTAAAATACTGAGTAATAATGAGATATATTGGCAATGCATCTAAGCAGGCAGGAGTCAGGAATTTCTGTGACAGCTGAGAGATTGCATTGAAATACATGTATCTCCCATATTAGTTGCATGTTGTGGCCATACAACAATTGAAATAAGTTCTTTAAAAGCATTTTTCCTTTTACCCCACCCTTGGTCCCAGACTCCAGTCCCACCTTCTGTTTGGCTTTGGACTTGGTAAAAGATGGTAACCCAAGCCCTGATTACATGCGACTGAAGATCTACATCTAAAAGTGATGATGAGTGCTGATGGTTTTTTTCCCTAATCACTGTAACCCCAAAATTGCGAGACTCTCGCCAGGCATGGAGTCTCACTTGCTGGGAGCACAAATGGAGAATTGGGTGCGGGTGTCATCGTGCTCAATTTGTGGTGCTTCTGATTTTCCAGCCATTCATTTTAATGGCCAAAAGAAACCTGCAAGTGCTGACAATCAGGCAACCGATTCTCTGATCTGCATTCGACTGGTAGGCTCCATGCTGTCTCACAATTTCGGGGCTTATGTCAGTTCTTGAAAGGTAATGTCAGGAGTGGCTGGTAATTTTACCTCCCTTTTATCATGATTAATATATTCGATCCACGTGCAGATAGCCATTGGTTCATGAACTTTTCCAGCCAATTGTAGTATTTTTAATGGCTCTATTAGCCAATGACAAGAAAGTTCAATTGCGCTAGAAAGATATTCAGGTGAAAACTGAAGCAGTATCAAACTATGTCTTCAGCTGGAAACATGTGAAGTTGACAGCAGTTATTCTTGTCATTAAAATTCTGCAGAGTAATACTCTATAAATTTTGACATTGCTAGAGGTTGATCCTCTTGGGATGTCTGATATCTCAACAAAGCACGAATGGCCATCATCAGACCAAAAAAAAATCTGACTCTAAAAATAGAAATACGCATGGTGCATTTAGATTGTGCTAAATTTACATTAAATGTGACTGAAGATCGACCTCACATTTCTTTATCACTATAGTCCCCAAAGGCGGTCCATGTCTAATTATATAACTTCAGTTAGTCTAGCTAAAGTTGTATAATTAAATGCGGGCCAGACCCAAACACTCTCCCCCAGATGTCACTATCCCAGTACATTTATCCGCCAATAGTCTCTGAGATTTTAAAGGGCTAGAAATTCCTGGCCTCTCAAAGCTGCAAGTAACATTTGCGTCAGACAAGTGCCAGGCAATGACCATCACCAACAAGAGAGAATCTAACCACCTCCCCTTGACATTCAACGGCATTACCATCGCCGAATCCCCCACCATCAACATCCTGGGGGTCACCATTGACCAGAAACTTAACTGGACCAGCCACATAAATACTGTGGCTACAAGAGCAGGTCAGAGGCTGGGTATTCTGCGGCGAGTGACTCACCTCCTGACTCCCCAAAGACTTTCCACCATCTACAAGGCACAAGTCAGGAGTGTGATGGAATACTTTCCACTTGCCTGGATGAGTGCAGCTCCAACAGCACTCAAGAAGCTCGACACCATCCAGGACAAAGCTGCCCGCTTGATTGATACCCCATCCACCACCCTAAACATTCACTCCCTCCATCACCGGCGCACTGCGGCTGCAGTGTGTATCATCCACAGGATGCACTGCAGCAACTCGCCAAGGCTTCTTCGACAGCATCTCCCAAACCCGCGACCTCTACCAACTAGAAGGACAAGGGCAGCAGGCACATGGGAACAACACCACCTGCACGTTCCCCTCCAAGTCACACATCATCTCGACTTGGAAATATATCGCCGTTCCTTCATCGTCGCTGTGTCAAAATCCTGGAACTCCCTTCCTAACAGCACTGTGGGAGAACCGTCACCACACGGACTGCAGCGGTTCAAGAAGGCGGCTCACCACCGCCTTCTCAAGGGCAATTAGGGATGGGCAATAAATGCCGGCCTTGCCAGCGACGCCCACATCCCATGAACGAATAAAAAAAAATCTGAACTAGCAGTGGATAATTTGGGGGGTGGGGTGAGGGAAAGAGACTTGGTTCTGCTCCTTTTTGTTATTTGCGAAATTCCAACAGTAAGGGATTGGGTGCCTCTTGTGTCTGCCATTCTCTCCTCCCCCATACTCTTATCCGAAGAACCAGTAGGACAGGTGGGCTGAAGGCACCTGGTGGAAATCCTGCCAGTTTTGCCTCCTTTACCCCAGCTGCTCTCTTGCCCCATTGTGGCCTGCCCTGCATCCACTACCGACCCTCCTCCTCCTCTTGCTGCTCCTTTGACAGTGACCCTCAGGCCTCTGCTTCCTTCGCTCCATCTTCCTGACCCAGCTGCTCCTTCTGCCCATTGTGGCCTAAGCCGCTTGTGCTTCTCTGTCATGACCTGCTATGCGTCTGGTCCTGGGCCTCCTATCCCTGCCAATATCATCAAACACAGCCTCAATAAATTTTCACTCATCCTTGGGACCCCCTCGGCATGATGGAATCGGTCTTCATGACCATCAGTTCATTAATGTTGTCAAAATAAATGTTATTGCTCCTTGGGAGCAGTGTAGCAGTAAGTAATTAAATAAAAAATTATTTGGCCTCAACCAATGCAATGGGGCTTCAGGAGGAGGAAGGCTGGTAGTAATTCATTGAATAAGTAAATCTGCCCTACTTTTATCGAGGGAATAAGCCTGTCAGCAATTCATTAAATAAATAAATCTCTACTCTACATAAATGCAGTCGGGCTTCAGCATCATACGTCCGGCTATCATTTCAATAAATTTGCCTAAATACATCCAATAGTTATTTGGCAGGACCACACCAACCTCTAACTGATTTAATTAAATGAATGTACCCTGGGCTTCAGGGTGAGCGTGAAAAACGGGAAAGTAAAGAATTAAATAAATCACAACTGAACTTTTGCAATCAGGTTTCAGGGACAACAGGATCATCACTGATTCATTAGTTAATTAATTAATCCTCTTACTTCCCAACACCACCAGTTCCTTATAAAACACTACTAGCTGGGACTTGCAGTCTGCAACGCAACAGGAGAACCACTAATAAAAGTAGTAAAATCACCTGGTCTCCAATAGTTACCCTCGCATGACAGTCTATTAATAAAAATATAGGTGAATGTTTCCAGTGCAAGAATATAATAATGTCTAAGGTTTACAGGGATATACCTGGATGTGTTCCAACAATTATACTAAGAGTTATTTCAGGCTTCATAGAAACTGTGGTCTTCTGGCTTTTTTTTGTAATAAAGATTTTAAACAGTGTTTTTAGACCAATGGACAAACAAACAAAAATAGATCAGACATATTCCATATAATTATATATCATTAAAATGCCCAATTTAGAAACTTTTAACAATGTGCAGATCTGGGAGGTTTCATTCTGATGTTATTTTTGTTCTGTTCTTTGAATGCATCTTTATAAAGTTATATACTATTCCTATTTAAATTGAAATAGATTAAACTAGGTATCTGGAGTAATGGTCGTTCCACGGTTATGTATGCAGTCTGGAATTGGGTTTTTTTTTGCTACTTGAGCATAAATAAGTAAAGATGAGTAACCAGACTAAGTTCAGAGGATGAGTTCATTTTGACATCAAAATATTTGGAACGTCTGTGAATCAGTTCCTTGTCATCTCCACATTTGAAGGAATATGTCTGTCTATTGCCCAACGTCACAATAAAAGTTTCTCAATAAAAGTTGCAGGTTCAGACCAGGGTGTCTCTGGGTTGCTGGAGGCGGGGGTGGGATGACAGAGCCAACTAACTGTTGGTGACCACAAATAATGTGAACACTGGAACTGGTGAGTGGACTAAAATGGGCGTTTGCCAGGTTCCTACTCCAAGTTTAAATATGCTATCAGGCCCAGTTCAGTGCTCATCCCTTTATAATAGCTCCAGACACATCATGGAAATTATACCCCATGGAAATTATTGGGGGCTACACTGCAGAAGGCAAATGATCCCAGAAGGATCAATTGATGTCAGAGAGGGGTCTTTTACCTTGTTCGGGAATTCCAATAGCTCCACTGCGGACACAAGCCGAAAAGTTTCTCCTCGGGGACAGTGCGGGGGGTGGAGGGGGTACGGACAGGCCAGCAGTGAACTGTTAGATTTTTATCACAAAAATGTAAATAAAAGGGTCTCACCTGGTGTCGGAGTGGCCTACAGGGGTCCCTTTAGGGTCCACAGGTTAGGCCACTCAACAACTGGTACCAATAGACAGGAAGATCTTTTTCAAATAAAAGGCAAAGATGTGCTCACACCAATGTCTCGAGCACTTGAATGAGACCCAGGCTACACATCTCGATACTTGGACACAAGGCTGTTCGCCATACCTTGGCCGTCCCATGGTTTTGAGATGAAGTACAGCAGCGATGAAATAGGTAAGGCCTGCCAAGCTATTAAAGATCCTAATGAATACTTACATGTGGAAGCAATGAAGATTTTGTTGGATCAATGTGGATCTGCCATGATCAATCTGCCCATCGGCACCTGAAAATTGCAGTGGAGTCCTATGTACGTCACAGGACCCCCAGCTGAAACAGGCAGCTGCCTGGGCCACCCATACTGAGGCCCCAAGGCAACGGCCAGTGGGAATGGAGCGCCATGGAATGGGCGATCACAGCGCGGTGGCTCTCAGGCTGCTCCTGTCCCGTTCCCGTCGGTGGGACGTCTGAAAATCGACACCTATATCTCCCACAAAGCGACATGCATTGGTACTACAACGTATGATACCCCTAATCTGACTAACGGGGCTGTTCTTTAATTTATTGATGTCACTAGGAAATATAAAACTTAATTTTGCTTGCACCAATGCAAACATCAAAATACTAGTTGTACAACTTAGTCAAATCTGTGTTAACAAATAAAAGACCATTTGCCGACTGCAACTGCAGTACTTTGGAACTTTTTTAATATTCGTTCATGGGATGTGGGCGTCGCTGGCAAGGCTGGCATTTATTGCCCATCCCTAATTGCCCTTGAGAAGGTGGTGGTGAGCTGCCGTCTTGAACTGCTGCAGTCCGTGTGGTGAAGGTTCTCCCACAGTGCTGTTAGGAAGGGAGTTCCAGGATTTTGACCCAGCGATGATGAAGGAATGGCGATACATTTCCAAGTCAGGATGGTGTGTGACTTGGAGGGGAATGTGCAGGTGGTGTTGTTCCCATGTACCTGCTGCTTTTGTCCTTCTAGGTGGTAGAGGTCGCGGGTTTGGGAGATGCTGTTGAAGAAGCCTTGGCGAGTTGCTGCAGTGCATCCTGTGGATCGTACACACTGCCGCTACTGTGCGCCGGTGGTGAAAGGAGTGAATGTTTAGGGTGGTGGATGGGGTGCCAATCAAGCCGGCTGCTTTGTCCTGGATGGTGTCGAGCTTCTTGAGTGTTGTTGGAGCTGCACTCATCCAGGCAACAAAAGTCCCATTAATCTCCTTCATCAGAAATCTACCATTAGCAATTACCTTGAAACCTGTCCGCAGCCACACAATTACAATCCGATCTATCATTTTACTCCTATAAAGAACCTGTCCAGAAACACTGGCTTATCCAGTTGGACCATCAAGTGGCAGTTCACCACCCTCGAAATGGCAGCACAAGTGATCGAATAGTTTTACTATCATCAGAAGCACTTTCCTGACATTAGAAGACAAAACAAAGTGAGAGAAAAATGCAAAATCGAATAGAAGTGAAAATACACATTTCTTGTCACAATTGGCATTGTGGAAACAAAGAGGTAATGAAATGGGGACTTAGCTGCTTCAGATGTGATTTCAGTGCTGAACTGGATGGTGGGACATCTGTGAATAAAGCCTGCTTCAGCTTTGCTTTCTTGCTGAGTGTTGCAAAAATGGCATAAAAGTTGAAGAGCTGACAATTGATAGCAGGCGAATGTAATTCTGTTTAAAAAAAAATGTTTTATTGGTTATTAGGTGGCATAACAACAGGGTGCAGCTGGAAGCAACTAACAAGGACAGATGTCTCATGAATTTGGCTCCAGTGTTCGTTGAGAAGAAAGGAAGTCCTGGAGAAATTGTACTCCGGTTGCCAGAGATTTTTCCTACCGACCCTGTGGATTTGAGCTTCCATATGCAAGGTATGGAGTTCTAGGCATCAGTGCCATGTGGAAGAGAATTCCAAAGGCATGAAGAAGTGATGTGTGAAGCTTCATACTAACTGCTGAGGGTCAGTTACTTCAACTCTGTTCCTGGCATTAACTTGAAAGTCCAGTTTAAAAGGGCTCTGCATTAATGAAGAAGTGTCTGGCAAACTGGGAGGGGGTCGAGTGGGGAGTGTGGGAGGAGGAAGGAGATGCCCTAGAAGATCTGGGCTTCAGTTTTGTCAAAATGTTAAGGGCAAGCAAGGCAATGATGCATTTCAACCTGATTTACCTCATCACCTGAAATCTCTATAAGCAACCAAAAAAATATTTGCCAAACAATTTCTCATGAAGAGAATGTCTCTTTGTGTATGAATGGTTCTTGTGGTGCTGCTCTGATCATGATACTATGTAGCCCAGTCTTTGATTCTAATATGGATTCTGATTTTGAGGAAGCCATTGGTCTTTGTCGTACTGGATTGCACTAAATCCAAGAGTAAGAGATGGTTTCTCCTCTACGGTCTGACAATATATTATGGTGTGGAGATGCCGGTGATGGACTGGGGTTGACAATTGTAAACAATTTTACAACACCAAGTTATAGTCCAGCAATTTTATTTTAAATTCACAAGCTTTCGGAGATTTTCTCCTTCCTCAGGTAAATGTTTCAACATTTACCTGAGGAAGGAGAAAATCTCCGAAAGCTTGTGAATTTAAAATAAAATTGCTGGACTATAACTTGGTGTTGTAAAATTGTTTACAATATATTATGGGGAAGACTTTCCTTTCATAGCACTTGGGCATAAAGGATTGCACAGAAGCTGCGTATAAAAGGAAAATGGGGCGGAGAGGACTGCACATATACAACGGACCCTGCCTGATTTTCAATTCATTGAAGTTAATGGATAGAAAATCAAATGAGCTCCATTATGGGCTTGTGATCCTCCCTGCCCAATTGTCCTCTGTGTACTCGACGCAGGCGATCATTTACGCCAAGTGCAATAAGAAGCAAATCCATCCTATAGAACAAATTGAAACTTGTGCTCAGCATATAATGTTAGATATGTATATACAATATATCAGGCCTTCCAAATCTTCCATATTCGGCAGAAACCTCATGAGGGAGATTACATACTGTCACCCTTGTGCCTCAGGATCCCGATGTCCCACAATTAGAAATTGTGCTGGTAAATCCAAGCATTCCTCTTGCTTTCTTTCCCAGGAGAGTCAGAGGGAACAAAAGATTGCTGTAGGACCTGTAATTTTAATGAATCTTGGGGTACCCCTGCCTTATGCTCTCTTGCTTTCTCTCGCTCTCCAGCTGAAGAAAGAAAAACACTTGCGATGCTCCTGGCCAGGTGGTCTGTGAAATAAGAAAGAGAAATATTGAAAAGTCAGACTGAGATAAAGACAGTGGGCTAGAAATTGGGCCGTCTGGTGCCCGTTGTTTTGGTACTATGTGGCCTCCCGAGCATCCAAGATGGTGTCTTGGATGCGCATGCACACATGCGCCGGATGCCATTTTGATAAAGGGTTTAGAGCATGCTCAAATAACGAACACTGGCAGCATGTAAAGTAAGGAGAAAATGCATTCGATCAGTGTGCAACACTGATTTAAAGTGATAGACACCATTTTGGGACTTAATGCTCCACGACCAACTGAACATGTCTTAGAGTGCCCAAAGTGGGCTATATACCACTGCCACATGCTGCCTCCTGTTATGTGCCACCTTCTCCTGCAAAGAAGTGGGACATGTGCCTGGGTGATGTTGCTATCATGGTTGAATAGCTGCCAGTGTATGTGACTTGTGAGTTGTGGATGTGCAGCTTGCAACAGTGGTAATGTGTAAGGGTGAGAGGAAGCATCTGATTGGAAGAGTTGAGTACTGATTGAAAGAGTTTGTTGGTAGGTGCGTGATGGGGGGGTGTAGTGCGTGGTGCAGTGGATGTGGCTAGTGATGCAGTTGGTTGGTGATACCACTCACTCACTCACCTTGACCACTCCTGTCAAAGCATTGAACTTCTTCCTGCACTGCATCCATGTTTGTGATGCTATGCATCTGGCTTTGACTGCATCCCCTACTGCCTCCCGCTACCTTTTGAGCGTATGTCTGGAGGGTCTCTTGCCCACCCCCACCCCCAACTTGGAGATATAGTTTGCCCCCACTTCTGTCCACCTCATGCACCAAGGTCTCATGCATCATCAGAGAACCTTGGTGCACGCACTCTCGCAGGCCTGGTACCAACTTGAACTGGCAGAGGAAGGTGAGGGACGGGACCTGTATCTGTGTTTTACGTGTGCGATGATCTGATCTCCTTTCAGACTCTGTGCTGACAGCAGACGGTTATTTTAAGCGAGCAACAGGTACTAGTTACCTTTAAGAGATTTTGGCAGGCTGTCAGATAGACAGCCTGCCTTTAAGAGATTCAGGCTCCCTCTGCTGGTGGAAAGTGCGAATGTCATAGAACCGTAGTGTCAAGTGGATTTTTCGCATGCATGAGGTAGGTTCTGTGGTAGCACAAATGTCTTGTCCTACCTGCGACGGGTTGACCGGACGTGGGCTAATTGCGCAATGCGATGCCCGTGCCCGTTTTCGGAGGTAAACCAATTTAACCCCCAGTAAGGGAAAGAAAATGGAGAAGAGGATAAGAAAGAAGTTTCTTTATGTGAAGAAAAGCCTCCAGGAAGCTGGACCTTGACATTTTAATGACTATTTACTGAGGTACAGATCTGTGTTCAGATATACAACAGCCAATTAGAATTTTTTTTATTAGACACCACAGCCCTGAAGCAGAAAATGATACATGTTGAATTTCATGTGACCAAGTAATTTGCTTAGGTCTAATCTCCATTATATGACTGACAGTATTATGCCTCAAGCTGTGAATGACTGACAAGACAAATTTATTAAATATATTAAATATTTGTGTATGGGTGGTAGGGGCACATAGGCCACAGCTCAGGCAGCCTTTGCAAGAGGACTAAGCAACCACATTCGTTTTACAAGGTTGTCACATCAGGCACAGCTTACGTTGCCCTCTGTACATATACTATTGCCATCAATCAATCATCTAGCTGTCTTTCAATTTATCTGTGCACCTTCAATTCATTTTGTTATCTCTTTATCTACTGACCCTTTTGAAAATAATTGTTTTTGAATATGCAAGCTTTATTTACAATTCCAAAGTTATATTTTTATATTGTGTTTTCTATCTCCTAACTTAAGTTTAAAGAAGTCTCTCAATAATGTATAGGTGTTTCTTCTCAGTCTTAGTGCAATACTAAAAATCAAACACCATGTAGAAATTGTTTGAAACTCAATAACTTGAATGTATTTGAGGCCCTCAGCTGCAAACTGTGAGACTTGAGTCATACTTGCTGAATGTAGAGCTGTTGACAAGCCTGGATGCTTGTCAGCTTCTGGAACTACGAGTTCCAGATAATACAAGGGACCTCACAATGGAAATGGCTGCCCTCCTTCCATCAAAGAATGCTTCCTATCAATGTTGTGTAAATATATGTTTTGTTGTTCATCCAGTTTCCATTTTGCAAAGCAAATGCCGTTTTGCACTAGACTTGCACACGTCAACTTGCAGTTCCCAGTAAACACGTCCCTGATTTATTGCTACAATTTCTCTGCACTTTGTCGTAGCAGCCTATAAAAACATCTATGTTTTTCAACACACGTGTTTATCTAGCAAGTAATAGTTTCTCAGGCAGTATTTTTCACCAGACTCTTTGCCTCATTGATAATTATTGGGCCTTGGCAGTTTGATTCGTTGCTGGTTGGAGGTCAACCCTGAACATTAGGAGAAGGCAGGCAGAATGAAGTCATTCCTGGGATGAGAGGGGAGAGGGGATTTAGTCTAGAATGTGATTGGGCTAGTTTTCCGAGAGTTGGGTGTTAGGGCAAATCAACTGTGGAAATTAGCCAGGATCTCCAATCCAGTTATTTTCCATTCTCCACAGAAACCCATAAAATTAATTACAGCATTAACATTTGCCAACAGCAAATTGTAGGCACTTTTACACTTAAAATGAAAGAAAGGGTGAGTGCAGCCATATGACGGAGATGGAATTCAAAGAAGTAAAAATTCTTACTGGTCCCCATTTATGAGGAATCTGCAGTCTACCTTTTCTTTATATTTCAAAATATACTTTATTTCATAAAATTATCAGATACACACAGTTCAATGTAAAAAGTCACAATTTCAAGCAATATAGTTTGAACCAATACAATGCAGGTCGTACGCACTATGATGTCATTTTTACAATTCAAAACACAGTACATATTATCTAATACATTCTGTACAATACAAAGTGGGGTGGTCTTACATGGTGCCCTTTCCCCATAGAGCCTTTGCTTCAGTGAGTCCCACAGCATGTACTCCTGGGCCTTGGAGTGAGCCAGTCGGCAACATTTGGTCGTGGACAGCTCCTTCAGCTGGAAGACCAACAGTTTTCGGGCAGACCAAAGGGCCTCCTTCACTGAGTTGATGGTTTTCTAACAGCAGTTGATATCTGTCTTGGCGTGCATCCCGGGGAACAACCCGTAGCGCACAGCGTCCTGTGTTACCGAGCTGTTGGGGATGACCCGGGACAAATACCAACGCATCTCTCTCCACACCTTCTGCACGGAGGGGCAGTCCATCAGGAGGTGGACAACGGTCTCCTCCACACCACAGTCTCAAGGGCAGCTCATGGTGGCGCTGAAATTCTGTGCATGTTGGAAGAACCACACTGGGAGGCCTTTCTCACCACCATCCAGGCTACATCCTCATGCCTGTTAGTCAGTTCTGGCGAAGAGACATTCTGCCAAATGGCATTGACCATCTGGTTGGGGAACTGCCCAATCGCATCCACCCTCTCCTTTCCCTGCAGGACTCTCAAAACGTTCCGTGCCGACCACTGTCTGACGGCCTTGTGGTCGAAGGGGTTCCTCCTCAGGAACTTCTCCACCTGGGACAGGTGGTGGGGGACAGTCCAGCTGGACGGGACATCCTGTATCTGCTCGGCCAGTGTGGCCAGACTCAGCCTTCTCAGTGTGGTGGACAGGTAGAAACTCAGCACGTAGTGACTCTTGGTGTTTGCGTACTGGGGCTGTACACACATCCTGAGGCGGCCAAACACAAATGTGTCCATCAGGTTCAGAGTGGCATTGGGGACGCTCTTCCCCACTTTGTCTGGGGGCTCGTCCATGGTGTCTCTGCGGATGCGTTCTACCTTGGACCTCCGGACAAAGTGGAAGGTAGCTCGGGTGACTGTGACGGCAGAACTGTGGGGAATCAGTACCCCGCTGAGGGCAAATGCCAGCCATTTATGGAGAGAGAAATATATATATATATATATTTAAAACAATTGCCTGGAATGGAGTAACCAGCTCTTCTGTGCTCCTGATCTGCTTTTGGAAACTCAGAGGTGAATGACAATTACTCTTTGACAATTACCCTCCCCACCCCCAATTACCATGAAACACCCACAGGAACAGTACGTTATTTTGGCTTGTGTGAGTTGCTTTTGAAAATGTTGTGCCGGGGCTGACGCCACACTACACAGTAGAATAATTAGGCAGTAACTAAAGCAAAGATCTGAAAAACCGTTGCCAATATTGTCCTGTTTTTCTGCTACAGTGCATTTTACTTACAGGCTTGAATGGACATTCAGGTAAATTGGACAAACTGTCCCCTGAACTAAATATGACAACAGAGGTACTTTTTTTGGTTGTTCTGGACAGGTTTAATGGTTTGCCTGAACAAACTTTCTGCTCTGTGTTCCACTCTCTTGACGTCTCTTGTTTTATTTGGCTGTGGGTGCCATCTCTCAATCTGTCTCACACTCTGTGTCTTGTTTCCCTAGTCTTTTTCTTTCTTTTGCTTTCTCTGATGCACAAATGCCAGCATTTAAATCCTATTTAGCACTTGCTAAAAGGCATATCACAAAATGTCCACTTGTTGTCTGAGCTAAATCAGGATTTACCTCTGTGGACACAAGGGAAGGAAAGAAAGAAAGGTGCCCTGATTTGTCCTATCGCAATGGACATTGTGTAAACTGGAGAAATCACAGTAACAGGAGTCGGCCATTCAGCCCCTCAAGCCTACTTCGCCATTCTATTAGATCATAGCTGATCTGCACCACAACTCCATTTACCCTCCTTTGCTCCATATCCCTTGATACCCTTACCTAACAAAAATCTATCGATCTCAGTCTTGAAAGTTCCAATTGTCCTAGCCTCAACGGCCTTTTTGGGGGAGAGAATTCAAGACTTAGATCAGTTTGTTGTATAAGCAAAGTACACTTTATAGTTGAACACTTTGGGAAAAGACTGCTTAAATTGTTGAATATTGCACTGGAATAATATGTTGAATTTATCTTGCTGCATTTTTGGTATTCAAAGTTGGAGTATACCAGAGACAAATTCGTCCTTACGGCACTTTAGTCTCTGGCTGTAAAGACTTGCTTAAGAGCTCGAAAGGAAGATTTTATGAATTTCCATACTCAGTGTGGAGCTTCATGCTCATGCTTCAAGTACATATAGGGAATTTGGGCACAGAGACCAGCACAGGATTTTCTGTCCACTAATTTTAATTGTGTGGGACACCATGAAACTCTACACTGGGAGCATGAATTATTAAAATCTGCCTCTAGTCTAACTCATTCCTTTCCAACAACAACAACAACAGCTTGCATTTATATAGTGCCTTTAACATAGTAAACGTCCCGAGGCGCTTCACCTGAGTGTTATCAAACAAAATTTGACACCGAGCCACATGAGGAGGTATTAGGACAGGTGAGGAGATGGGTTTAAGGAGCGTCTTAAAGGAGGAGAGAGGAGCAGAGAGTTTTAGGGAGGGAATTCCAGAGCTTAGGGCCTAGGTAGCTGAAAGCACGGCCGCCAATGGTGGAGTGATTAAAATCAGGGATGCGCAAAAAGCAAGAATTGGAGGAGCGCAGAGATCTCGGAGGGTTGTACGGCTGGAGGAGGTTACAGAGATAGGGAGGGGTGAGGCCATGGAGGGATTTGAAAACAAGGATGAGAATTTTAAAATCGAGGCATTCCTGGACCGGGAGCCAATGTAGGTCAGCGAGCACAGGGGTGATGGGAGAACGGGACTTGATGCGAGTTAGGATACAGGCAACAGAGTTTTGGATGAGCTCAAGTTTATGGAGGGTGGAAGATGAGAGGCCAGCCAGGAGACCATTGGAATAGTCCAGTCTGGAGGTAACAAAGGCATGGATGAGGGCTTCAGCAGCAGATGAGCTGAGGCAGGGGTGGAGATGGGCGATGTTATGGAGGTGGAAGTAGGCGGTCTTGGTGATGTAGCGGATATGTGGTCGGAAGCTCATCTCAGGGTCAAATAGGACGCCAAGGTTGCGAACGGTCTGGTTCAGCCTCATACAGTGGCCAGGGAGAGGGATGGAGTTGGTTGCTAGGGAACAGAGTTTGTAGCGGGGACCAAAGACAATGGCTTTGGTCTTTCCAATATTTAGTTGGAAGAAATATTTGCTCATCCAGTATGGGATGTCAGACAAGCAGCGTGACAAATGAGACAGTGGAGGGGTCGAGAGAGGTGGTGGTGAGGTAGAACTGGTTGTCGTCAGCGTACATGTGGAACCTGACATTATGTCGCCAAGGGGCAGCATGTAGATGAGAAATAGGAGGGGGTCAAGAATAGATCCTTCGTGGTCTCCAGAGGTAACGGTGCGGGAATGGGAAGAGAATCCATTGCAGGTGATTCTTTGGCTACGGCTGGATAGATAAGAATGGAACCAGGTAAGCGGAGTCCCACCCAGCTGGACGACAGAGGAGAGGGGTTGGAGAATGATGGTGTGGTCAATTGTGTCAAAGGCTGCAGACAGGTCAAGAAGGATGAGGAGGGATAGTTTACCACGGCCACAATCACATAGGATGTCATTCTTGATTTTGCTAAAGGCCGTTTCAGTATTGCAGCGGGGCGGAAACCTGATTGGAGGGATTCAAACATGGAGTTGTGGGAAAGATGGGCACGGATTTGGGAGGCGACAACACGTTCAAGGACATTGGTGAAGAAAGGGAGGTTGGAGATGGGAACGGTAGTTTGCAACGACTGAGGGGTCAAAGGTGGGTTTTTTGAGGATGGGTGTGATGACAGCAGATTTGAAGGGGAGGGAACCGTTGACAATATCAGTTAACATGGGGGCCAGGAAAGGAAGTTGGATGGTCAGCAGTTTGGTGGGCATAGGGTCGAGGGAGCAGGAGGTGGGTCTCATGGTCAAGGTGAGCATGGAGAGGACATGAGGGGAGATAGGAGAGAAACTAGAGAAATATGGGAGTTCAGGGCTAGGGCAGGGGGGAACCGTAGAAGAAGTTTGTCTTGGTGGGCTAGGGGAAGGGAGGGAAGTGGCAGAAGCAGCTGAATGGATGGTCTCAATCTTAGTGATAAGAGCTCCTCGCACTTTTCGTTGGAGGCGAGGGTGGAGGGGACAGGGGAGAGGGGTTTAAGAAGATGGTTTGTGGTGGAGAAGAGAAGCCGGGGGTTATCTTTAGATTCCAGGATGATCCTGGAATAGCGAGCAGTTTTGGCAGAGGAGAGCAGGACCCGATAATACTCTGTGGTCCAGCCAGATCTGCCGATGAATGGCTAAACCAGTTGTCTGTCATATACGTTCAAGTCTGTGTCCCTTGGACTTAAGGGAGTGGAGATGAGGACCACACAAGGGGGACCGACCAGCGTGAGAGAGAGTAATGGTTTCAATGGGGACAAGGGCATCAACGGTGGAGGTGAGGGTGTGATTGAGTAGATTGGTAGCTGCAGAAATGTCGTGGTGAATGGAGGGCCAAAGACTAGACAGTTGGGGATTTGAAAGTGCCGTTTTAAATGACTTGGGGGAGAATTTTTTCCAGAGATGAACACGGAAGGAAGCAGGGTTGGTAGAGGGAAGTGGGATATGAGTGGAGAGGGATACAATGAAGTGATCAGAGATGGGCCTTATCAGTAATTGACACGATGGGAGTAGAGAGGCAACGTGAGATGGCAAGGTCAAGGGGGTGGCCATGAATATGGGTAGGGGAGTTTATATGGAGGGAGAGAATAAAGAAGGATAGGAGGGCAGTGAACTCAGAGGAGAGAGAGCATGATGAGTTGAGATGGAGGTTGAAATCACTGAGGATGAGAAGTCGCTCCATGCAGAGGCTGAGGGAGGAAAGCAGTGAAGATATCTCGGTGAGGAACTTAGCATGGTACTTGGTTGGGCGGTAGAGAACTAGGATTTTAAAGGAGAGGTGAGAGGGATGGAACAAGGTGGGATGCTCAAAGGAGGAGAAAGTGCCAGAGGAGTAGAGGGACAGACCAAAGTGTGATTTGGTGATAAGGGCCACACCACCACCGCGGTGGTCTGGGCAGGGCAAGTGGTGGAAGATATAGCCAGGTGGGGAGGCTTCATTAAGGGGGAAGGCGTCATCACCCGTCTGCCAGGTTTCCGTCAAGGCCATGATGTCGATGCAGTCATCCACAATAAGCTCATAGATGGAAAGGGCCTTGTTTACAAGTGAACAGACATTCTGGAGGGAGATGCGGAGAGGGGCAGTGATAACTGTTCTGCTGGCAAAGTCCACAGTGTCAGTGCTGGGAGGGGTGAGTGGGACAGGAAGGAGATTGGCAAGTTTGCCCTAGCGGGTGCACTGGACGGGAAAGTTGGTGAGAGAGTTGGATGGGGCAGTTGGGGTTGCTGCTCGTAAGGAGACAGAGACGAGTGCCTCGATGGGCCCTTCGGAGGATGTCAAGAGAGACATAGAGGGAAGCTGTAGGCTTATCTAAGAGGGAGTCAAGCCTGGGACGGCAGCAAGAGAGTTGGAAGGTCGAGGAGCCCTGAAGGGTAGGGATAGGGATTTGGAGAGGGCAGAGTACGCAAGAGTGGAGAAATGGAAGGAGGCATGTCGACAGGAGAGGGGCCTTGGAGGGGTAAAGAGCAAAGAAAAATAAAGGGAAAAAAAGGAGAAACATAAGCGATGGGCTCGGGTCTGGAGTGGCAGCCAAAACGCACAAACGAATATACACAGGGAAAACCAAGTGACATAGTGCTAACACTGCACACAGTTCAAACAATGCACAGCACCAACACTCCCCACAGTTCAAATAAACACAGAGCAGGAGATCAAGCTGTACTGTTACTGGTCTCCTCTGCGCTGTCACTGATCTCCTCTGCGCCGTCACTGGTCTCCTCTGCGCCGTCACTGGTCTCCTCTGCGCCGTCACTGGTCTCCTCTGCGCCGTCACTGGTCTCCTCTGTGCCGTCACTGGTCTCCTCTGCGCCGTTACTGATCTCCTCTGTACCATTACAAATCTCCTCTGCGCCGTCACTGGTCTCCTCTGCGCCGTCACTGGTCTCCTCTGTGCCGTCACTGATCTCCTCTGTGCCGTCACTGGTCTCCTCTGTGCCGTCACTGGTCTCCTCTGTACCATTACAAATCTCCTCTGTGCCGTCACTGGTCTCCTCTGCGCCGTTAC
This sequence comes from Heptranchias perlo, assembly GCF_035084215.1. Classification (NCBI taxonomy): domain Eukaryota; kingdom Metazoa; phylum Chordata; class Chondrichthyes; order Hexanchiformes; family Hexanchidae; genus Heptranchias; species Heptranchias perlo. The sequence goes on along the minus strand of NC_090325.1, from coordinate 84,359,956 downwards.
TGATCTCCTCTGTACCATTACAAATCTCCTCTGCGCCGTCACTGGTCTCCTCTGCGCCGTCACTGGTCTCCTCTGTGCCGTCACTGATCTCCTCTGTGCCGTCACTGGTCTCCTCTGCGCCGTCACTGGTCTCCTCTGTGCCATTACAAATCTCCTCTGTACCGTCACTGGTCTCCTCTGTGCCGTCACTGGTCTCCTCTGTACCATTACAAATCTCCTCTGTGCCGTCACTGGTCTCCTCTGCGCCGTCACTGGTCTCCTCTGTGCCGTCACTGGTCTCCTCTGTGCCATCACTGGTCTCCTCTGTGCCGTCACTGGTCTCCTCTGTGCCGTCACTGGTCTCCTCTGTGCCGTCACTGATCTCCTCTGCGCCGTCACTGGTCTCCTCTGCGCCGTCACTGGTCTCCTCTGTGCCGTCACTGGTCTCCTCTGTGCCATCACTGGTCTCCTCTGTGCCGTCACTGGTCTCCTCTGTGCCGTCACTGGTCTCCTCTGTGCCGTCACTGATCTCCTCTGCGCCGTCACTGGTCTCCTCTGCGCCGTCACTGGTCTCCTCTGCGCCGTCACTGGTCTCCTCTGCGCCGTCACTGGTCTCCTCTGTGCCGTCACTGGTCTCCTCTGTGCCGTCACTGATCTCCTCTGCGCCGTCACTGGTCTCCTCTGTGCCGTCACTGGTCTCCTCTGTGCCGTCACTGATCTCCTCTGCGCCGTCACTGGTCTCCTCTGTACCATTACAAATCTCCTCTGCGCCGTCACTGATCTCCTCTGCGCCGTCACTGGTCTCCTCTGTACCGTCACTGATCTCCTCTGCGCCGTCACTGGTCTCCTCTGTACCATTACAAATCTCCTCTGTGCCATCACTGGTCTCCTCTGCGCCGTCACTGGTCTCCTCTGTACCATTACAAATCTCCTCTGCGCCGTCACTGGTCTCCTCTGTGCCGTCACTGGTCTCCTCTGCGCCATCACTGGTCTCCTCTGTGCCGTCACTGGTCTCCTCTGCGCCGTCACTGGTCTCCTCTGCGCCGTCACTGATCTCCTCTGCGCCGTCACTGGTCTCCTCTGCGCCGTCACTGGTCTCTGCGCCGTCACTGGTCTCCTCTGGGGACAGAAAGTCCAAGGGAATGTGGACAGACATGTTGTCAGTCAGTGTACGTGGACAGACAGGAGATCAGTCAGTGTACGTGGACAGACAGGAGGCCAGTCAGTGTACGTGGACAGACAGGAGATCAGTCAGTGTACGTGGACAGACAGGAGGCCAGTCAGTGTACGTGGACAGACAGGAGATCAGTCAGTGTACGTGGACAGACAGGAAGTCAGTCAGTGTACGTGGACAGACAGGAGGCCAGTCAGTGTACGTGGACAGACAGGAGGCCAGTCAGTGTACGTGGACAGACAGGAGGCCAGTCAGTGTACGTGGACAGACAGGAGGCCAGTCAGTGTACGTGGACAGACAGGAGGCCAGTCAGTGTACGTGGACAGACAGGAAGTCAGTCAGTGTACGTGGACAGACAGGAGGCCAGTCAGTGTACGTGGACAGACAGGAGGCCAGTCAGTGTACGTGGACAGACAGGAAGTCAGTCAGTGTACGTGGACAGACAGGAGGTCAGTCAGTGTACGTGGACAGACAGGAGGTCAGTCAGTGTACGTGGACAGACAGGAGGTCAGTCAGTGTACGTGGACAGACAGGAGGTCAGTCAGTGTACGTGGACAGACAGGAAGTCAGTCAGTGTACGTGGACAGACAGGAGGCCAGTCAGTGTACGTGGACAGACAGGAGGCCAGTCAGTGTACGTGGACAGACAGGAGATCAGTCAGTGTACGTGGACAGACAGGAAGTCAGTCAGTGTACGTGGACAGACAGGAGGCCAGTCAGTGTACGTGGACAGACAGGAGGCCAGTCAGTGTACGTGGACAGACAGGAGGCCAGTCAGTGTACGTGGACAGACAGGAGGCCAGTCAGTGTACGTGGACAGACAGGAGGCCAGTCAGTGTACGTGGACAGACAGGAAGTCAGTCAGTGTACGTGGACAGACAGGAGGCCAGTCAGTGTACGTGGACAGACAGGAGGCCAGTCAGTGTACGTGGACAGACAGGAAGTCAGTCAGTGTACGTGGACAGACAGGAGGTCAGTCAGTGTACGTGGACAGACAGGAGGTCAGTCAGTGTACGTGGACAGACAGGAGGTCAGTCAGTGTACGTGGACAGACAGGAAGTCAGTCAGTGTACGTGGACAGACAGGAGGCCAGTCAGTGTACGTGGACAGACAGGAGGTCAGTCAGTGTACGTGGACAGACAGGAGGTCAGTCAGTGTACGTGGACAGACAGGAGGTCAGTCAGTGTACGTGGACAGACAGGAGGTCAGTCAGTGTACGTGGACAGACAGGAGGTCAGTCAGTGTACGTGGACAGACAGGAAGTCAGTCAGTGTACGTGGACAGACAGGAGGCCAGTCAGTGTACGTGGACAGACAGGAGGTCAGTCAGTGTACGTGGACAGACAGGAAGTCAGTCAGTGTACGTGGACAGACAGGAGGCCAGTCAGTGTACGTGGACAGACAGGAGGCCAGTCAGTGTACGTGGACAGACAGGAGGCCAGTCAGTGTACGTGGACAGACAGGAGGCCAGTCAGTGTACGTGGACAGACAGGAGGCCAGTCAGTGTACGTGGACAGACAGGAGGCCAGTCAGTGTACGTGGACAGACAGGAGGTTAGTCAGTGTACGTGGACAGACAGGAGGCCAGTCAGTGTACGTGGACAGACAGGAGGCCAGTCAGTGTACGTGGACAGACAGGAGGCCAGTCAGTGTACGTGGACAGACAGGAGGTCAGTCAGTGTACGTGGACAGACAGGAAGTCAGTCAGTGTACGTGGACAGACAGGAGGTCAGTCAGTGTATTCCAGGACCTCATAGCTATGGAAATCCTTACCTCCCTCAGAATTCCCTTCCTTCTACAATCTTCAGGCATTCAAAGAGGCCAACCTAGAAAAGGAAATCAACAGCTCCAACAAAGCTGGCACGACCCCCGGAAAGCTGGCAGCTCAACATGACCCCTGACATATGAAAACAAGTAGTTACACGGGCTTCGGAACTTAAGCTATAGGTGTTCCAAAAGTTCCTTTGCTTATATTGGAGGATAAAAAACATAAGGGAAAACCTGAAGGGGAAATTCAAACATTGAATTCAATGGCAATTTCATTGCTAAGGTTATTTTTTCCTGGACATTTTAAATTTTCTTTACATTAAATATAATGCATTCTGGTTAGTTTTAAGCAATTTCATTCTTAACAGTTAGATTTTTAATCCAAAAAATGGAAAAACATTTGAATTCAACAGACCAACTAAACCTTCACTGCCCCCAAAGTTATCTCAACATTCATTCTCCCACGCCCAAGACCCACTACTCCGGTTCACAGAGGCACTCTTACTTCTCTAGATCCAGTTTACAGTGACACTGTACCCCATCCAAGTCCCCATTCTTTCACAGAGACACTTCCTTCTCATCTAATCATACCCATTTGTACTGGAGCTCTTCACCTTCTCCCCCATCAATTCAACCTAGCACTCTTCTGCCCCCCAACCCAGTTAAACTTGTACTCCTTCTTCCAGTTCAAGCTTGAATTCTTCCCTCCTTCCTCGTTCAAGCTGGCACCCTTCTTCCCCACTGTCATCCATTCTCTGCAATCCACTCAGTCCAACACCCTATCTGAGTCCAGCTGCTTATGAACTGGAAAAGCCTCTTTTCTCCTCTCATTGCCACTCCCAGCACCAATAAGTATGATTGCGGTCTTTATGTATTGTAGGCGGGAGAGGGGTGTAGTCCATGTTGATTTTTGCCAGAAAACACTGACATGCTGACCAGGCCTGCTGACCCAATGAATCAGTAGGCAAAAATAGGCATTTAAACCCCAGCTTGGTGTCACCCAGTCATTAATTCTTCACTTACCTTGCCTTCTTTCCTGTCCCTTTTAACCTTGGTAGTGTCCTGTATATGGACTTCTGTCCTTCAACTAAGTTTCTCAGTAACAAAAGGAAGTAATGGTGACTGTTCACAGCATTCAGTTGAAGAGCTAGTCCTTCTTATTGAAGTCTGGATTCCCATGAGAAGTCAACCAAGAACCAGACTGTTGTTCAATTGATGTTGCACCATTAGTTTGCTGAAATATTATACCTCCATATTCATTGTGTAGTGTTTGTACAAAAAGAAGCACTTATTCTTAATTTACAAAATGTTAGGGCGATTCAAGCAGATGAAAGCCACTCTTCCCCAAATGATACTGAGTTGCAAAGTCATTGGGCCAGATTTTGCTGTCAGCGGTGAATGAATGGCGCTAGCTGTTTGTTAGACTTGCATTTGCCCATAGACTTTCTATGGGGTATTGAATGGCAAGTTACTGTCAGTTGGACATCCAAATAGCGTGGCACCCTCTACAGGGCATCTGGGATCTGTGCGAACAGGGCAAGCAACTGTGTACCTCCTTATCCAATCAGATTGAAGAATTGTTAATAAGCAGTCTGAACGAGGAAGTGTAAGTTAGAATAATGAATTCAACGTCAAATCAGATACAGAAAGCGAAATAAAGAGAGGGAAAGAAAGATTGGATTAAGAGAGAGAGATAAAAGAGACAGAAAGAAAAAGTAAAAAAAATACATTTTATTTACATTTTTAAAAAAGTCTCCAACAATAATTAAAAGCTGAAAGAATGAGACTCCACACTTGTTCGGTGCCAGAGAGGTTGTTTGGCAGTAATTAAGACTTACCACGCCATTAAACAGGTACTTTGACTGAAATGGACAAGCCCTACCTTTTTGTGGTGAGTTTAGTCCATATCTACGACGTCGGTACAGGAACTTCACGCCGTTCAATACATTCGAATGGGGAGCCAGACGGAGAGATGCAGTTTTTGCGCAGTTTACGGAGGAGCAGGGTATCTCGAACGGCAACTTCCAGATTTTCACGTTTAACTGCACATGTGCGCTCGCTGAAAGTTGCTGTCTGATTTGCGCATAAATAACGGTGAGCGCTCTTAGCCTCATCTTTATTTTCGCAGTAAAATCCGGCCCATTGTAATGATGTAATCATTGCTGTGCTAAATGGCTTATGAAATAACACCACCAATATTGCTATTGAAATCACCATAAATTTGTACAAAAAGAGATTGTACAAATATAACACGACATTATATTTAGTCCAATGAACTCAAAGTTTGGAATTAACCACTAAATGCTTCATTTCAGGAATACCAAAAATGCTAATTTTATTTATTATTGATTATTGTTTCTTCATTCCTATCCATCCTTTGACAAGGTACCGCATGGTAGGTTGTTACATAAGGTTAGATCTCACGGGATCCAAGGTGAGGTAGCCAATTGGATACAAAATTGGATTGACGACAGAAGACAGAGGGTGGTTGTAGAGGGTTGTTTTTCAAACTGGAGGCCTGTGACCAGCGGTGTGCCTCAGGGATCGGTGCTGGGTCCGCTGTTATTTGTTATTTATATTAATAATTTGGATGAGAATTTAGGAGGCATGGTTAGTAAGTTTGCAGATGACACCAAGATTGGTGGCATTGTGGACAGTGAAGAAGGTTAGCTAGGATTGCAACGGGATCTTGATAAATTGGGCCAGTGGGCCGATGAATGGCAGATGGAGTTTAATTTAGATAAATGTGAGGTGATGCATTTTGGTAGATCGAATCGGGCCAGGACCTACTCCGTTAATGGTAGGGCGTTGGGGAGAGTTATAGAACAAAGAGATCTAGGAGTACAGGTTCATAACTCCTTGAAAGTGGAGTCACAGGTGGATAGGGTGGTGAAGAAGGCATTCAGCATGCTTGGTTTCATTGGTCAGAACATTGAATACAGGAGTTGGGATGTCTTGTTGAAGTTGTACAAGACATTAGTTAGGCCACACTTGGAATACTGTGTACAGTTCTGGTCACCCTATTATAGAAAGGATATTATTAAACTAGAAAGAGTGCAGAAAAGATTTACTAGGATGTAACCGGGACTTGATGGTTTGACTTATAGGGAGAGGTTGGATAGACTGAGACTTTTTTCCCTGGAGAGTAGGAGGTTTAGGGGTGATCTTATAGAAGTCTATAAAATAATGAGGGGCATAGATAAGGTAGATAGTCAAAATCTTTTCCCAAAGGTAGGGGAGTCTATAACGAGGGGGCATAGATTTAAGGTGAGAGGGGAGAGATACAAAAGGGTCCAGAGGGGCAATTTTTTCACTCAAAGGGTGGTGAGTGTCTGGAACGAGCTGCCAGAGGCAGTAGTAGAGGCGGATACAATTTTGTCTTTTAAAAAGCATTTGGACAGTTACATGGGTAAGATGGGTATAGAGGGATATGGGCCAAGTGCAGGCAACTGGGACTAGCTTAGTGGCATAAACTGGGCGACATGGACATGTTGGGCTGAAGGGCCTGTTTCCATGTTGTAAACTTCTATCCTTGAGACAGTCAAACATAATTTCCTTTTTAAAAGTAATTTAATCTGAATGATGGTTAAAAGATTAATGAATATAAATAATATTAGTTATATTTACAGTTGCTTATCACAGTATATGATTGTCTTTTAACTTTAGAGTACTAGCTATTCGTTTGTAAGATTAAACTTTTCAAACACCATCTTAATTTATCCTAACGTTTAATCAGCGAGGGTAGGTTTGCTCTTCTGCCCAATTAATCTGCATATAACAGTATGGTTATTTTGGCAATAATCCTACTTTTGGGTTCCGTACCACAGGTTTTCAGAGAATCTACAGCCCAAGAACTAGCTATTTGTCATTGACTGAATACAAATATTTGAGCCTATTTTAACATTCCCTCACCAAGGTGACACACTGAGATCGGGAACTTAATAGAGTGGGGAACCGACTAAACCTGCATTTCTCTCGTGCTGCATGTTTGTAGTCCAAGTCTATCATCTCTCTTAAATAACCTAGGTAAGGTTAATTGGCTCAAAATGAAACAGTCAAACAGCTACACTGGTAAATTGGAATATAATATATGACGAGATTTTGCTCATTATGTATAACCAGTATTCATGACGTGATAGTCTTTGTGATTCAAAAATGGTAATGCATGTGGTGAGGTCATGCATGTGTACACACAGGGGCCATACTACGCTCAGAACTTATGATAATGCACAGAATTTCTTCTCTGTTCTTAGTTCTTTTCCAAAATTTAGGTGCTAAGATTTACTACCAACATGAATGCTGCAGATTAGGAAAAAGAATCATAACTTTTTCAGAAAAATGATGTTACATTCTGGGAAATTCTATGTCGGAGAAAAATGTATAATCATTATTGAGGAAAGTGATAGCTTTGTCAGACAGTTGTAGAATTTTTAAAAAACGTGTAAAGCTGATTAAAAAAAACTTTGCATAATCTCTTGGCATTGGGCAAAATTCTGGCAATGATTAGCGCAGTATAAATCAGTTTACAATTAATGCATCAGTGATTGCCTCGCAAAGCAGTTCTTGAATGCTCTAATGAGGGTCACAGCTGATTAAATAAATACAGTTTATTTCAATCACTCTTCCTGGAACCAAGCCAGAGGAAGAAAGAAATGAATCAGTGAAGAGTCTGATGCTGTACCTAAAACTTTACACATGACTGCACTGCACCCACCTCGGGACCTAATGTAACCCTGGAGTTAGCTTTCAAAGACTTTGGTTAAGTACAGAATGGGCAAAGGCCTCGCTCACTGTACTGCAGGGTTACACTAATACGTCATTTATGCTTTAACCAGCTGCTTGAAATAAATGACTCGAGGTGGGTGCAGTGCAGTCATGTGTAAAGTTTTAGGTACAGTATCAGACTCTTCACTGATTCATTGTCACATCGTTCACCTGACGAAGGAGGTAGCCTCCGAAAGCTTGTGAATTTAAAATAAAATTGCTGGACTATAACTTGGTGTTGTAAAATTGTTTACAATTGTCAACCCCAGTCCATCACCGGCATCTCCACATCATGAAATAAATGAGTGATTATTTGAAAAGAGGAAGGGGAGGGAAGGGGACTGGTATCATTAGTACGAGTCGCAGTTTAAATCTCATGAGCTGCTTCTAACTCTGCAACTGTAGCTTAGAAACTGATAAGATTGAATGTTACAGACAAGGTATGGAAAAAGATGATGCAATTCCCCCAATGACCAGTGGGTAAATGCACTTGCATAGTATGTGGTGCTGAATTATGCAGAACAGGAAGATACCAGGTTTGATTCCTGGTCTGTGCTGCACTAACTGATCTCAGAGTAGCATTTGGAGGGAGGGTGGAGGGGGGAGGTGTTACAACTGATTTCAGCACGACTAGCTGCAGTTTCTGATTGCTATCCACTTCATGCTGGAAGTTGCATATGTCATGGTACAGACACCAGCCGAGGACAGGGTTAGGCTTACATTTGATGGCCCCGACATTGTGTGGCAAATTCCACATTTCTTGTTATAATCAGTCTAAAATCATTTACGAACCTTCATATTCTCTTGTCCAACTTTTTTTTTTATTCGTTCATGGGATGTGGGCGTCGCTGGCAAGGCCAGTATTTATTGCCCATCCCTAATTGCCCTTGAGAAGGTGGTGGTGAGCCGCCTTCTTGAACCGTTACAGTCCATGTGGTGAAGGTTCACCCACAGTGCTGTTAGGTAGGGAGTTCCAGGATTTTGACCCATCGACGATGAAGGAATGATGATATATTTCCAAGTCGGGATGGTGTGTGACTTGGAGGGGAATGTGTAGGTGGTGTTGTTCCCATGTGTCTGCTGCCCTTGTTCTTCTAGGTGGTAGAGGTCGGGGCTTGGGAGGTGCTGTCGAAGAATCCTTGGCGAGTTGCTGCAGTGCATCCTGTAGATGGTACACACTGCAGCCACGCTGCGCCGGTGGTGAAGGGAGTGAATGTTTAGGGTGGTGGATGGGGTGCCAATCAAGCGGGCTGCTTTGTCCTGGATGGTGTTGAGCTTCTTGAGTGTTGTTGGAGCTGTACTCATCCAGGCAAGTGGAGAGTATTCCATCACACTCCTGACTTATGCCTCGTAGATGGTGGAAAGGCTTTGGGGTGTCAGGAGGTGAGTCACTCGCTGCAGAATACCCAGCCTCTGACCTGATCTTGTAGCCACAGTATTTATGTGGCTGGTCCAGTTAAGTTTCTGGTCAATGGTGACCCCTAGGATGTTGATGGTGGGGGATTCGGAGACGGTAATGCCGTTGAATGTCAAGGGGAGGTGGTTAGACTCTCTGTTGAAGATGGCTCCAGCCACTGGAGAGTTTTCCCCGATTCCCATTGACTTCAATTTTACTAGGACTCCTTGGTGCCACACTCGGTCAAATGCTGCCTTGATGTCAAGGGCAGTTACTCTCACCTCACCTCTGGAATTCAGCTCTTTGTCCATGTTTGGACCATGGCTGTAATGAGGTCTGGAGTCGAGTGGTCCTGGCGGAACCCAAACTGAGCATCGGTGAGCAGGTTATTGGTGAGTAAGTGCCGCTTGATAGCACTGTCGACGACACCTTCCATCACTTTGCTGATGATTGACAGTAGACTGATGGGGCCGTAATTGGCTGGATTTGATTTGTCCAGCTTTTTGTGGACAGGGCATACCTGGGCAATTTTCCACATTGTCGGGTAGATGCCAGTGTTGTAGCTGTACTGGAACAGTTTGGCTAGAGGCACGGCTAGTTCTGGAGCACAAGTCTTCAGCACTACAGCCAGGATGTTGTCGGGGCCCATAGCCTTGGTTGTATCCAGTGCAGTCAGCCATTTCTTAATATCACGTGGACACCAAAATCACATACCAATATTAGAATTGCAATAATAGTTGGCTCTGGCACAATAGCCCAGCCCCTGTAATTCAGTTCCTCAACTGGGTCTAGTTTCATACACCAGTCTCCAAATTGCCATTTTTCAGCCAACTCGTGTCTTCACAAACACTTGTCCCAAACTCCCAACTGTTCTAATGCCACAAACTCCTTTTTGCAACCAGCCCAGGATTATACTCTATAGAGCAGATTTCTGTCTACATATTACCGGTAGACTATGTATACACTGTGCATGTATTACACAGCCCTGAACTGTCCTGTTCCATCTTTTACATACCAGGCTCCATCTACCTCATATCCATTGGTTTTCTTTCAATGCATGTGTCATACTCAACAAAGTGGGATTTATGAGTAGGACAGCTTTCATTTGTGACCCACCCTAAAGATGGAAAAAAGTGGAGCGAGGCTTGCAAGAGTGAGCTACGAGCAGAGAGTGGCAGTCTGGGTCTTCCTATTTCACAAATGGAAGACTGGAAATGTTTACAAAAATTGTCATAATTGTCAGCACATAAATAAAACTCAGCACTGTAAATGCAACAATACACAACTATTTTCAAATATCTTGATAAAGATAGCTGTACTTTGCAAGTCAGAGATTTAGGTACCAGCGGGGCAAGTAATTCTTCAACAACCACAACCTGGAATGAAAATTCCTTGATCAAAGAGTAAATTAGCGTTCCCATATGTATCTTTTAATCAGTTTAAGTGTACATATATACTATGTATAAATAACAAAATTCACAAATAATAATTGAAAAATATATGCTATAATTATGCTTCATTTCCCATAGGAGACAAAGCAAAAATTGCACTGTTACTACTTTGATTGTGTTTCCCATTATTTTCACATAATTGTAATAATAATAATTTTATAAATGAATGTTCACAAAAATTAAGCACTGTTAAGTACAAACACACTTTCTCTAAATTCCATCTTAAAAGCTGGGTAAATGCAATATATTCGATTTTTACTATTCTTTCCTCATGAAAAAACTGTGAGCCATATGTAAAATAATTTTTAAAACTTCATTAAATTAACTAAATTTTTCATTTGTTAAAATTTCATGTTTGACCTTGAATGTGGAATTTGAATGTATAACTGCTGGATTAAAGAGTGAGCATATTATGCACTAAGTCACTACGGATATGCTTACAGTTTTTTAAAAATTATGATACCAATCAGCATTTTGTGAGGAGCAATTGATTATAATCATCTTTATAAATGCCTTTATTTACAATAGTAATGGTTACCAAAGCTTAAATATTTCTGTTAATTATACTTGGTGGAAGTAAATGCTGATCCTTGACCCAAAAGTCAAAGTGTCTTCAGGGATGGAAGGTTCAGTAGATGGCATCAAGGGGAACAGATGTGCGGTTGTGGGCTGACGGGCCAGGAGAGAATGGAAAAATTGCCAGAGGACACTAAATTATTACCAAGGTCAGGTGGTGGGGAGAGGGTCAGGGGACCTCTCAGACAGGGGAAAACTCAAGCAGTTGTTTGAGCAGGTGGGAAATGCATGCACCATTGCAACTACATGCACAGGAATGGAGCTATATCTCTGGTCTGGATTCCAATCAGGTAGGTGACATGTGGAATTGATGATTGGGTAAGATTTATTAGACATTGAGGGAAAAGGAGGAGCTAATTCTGAAAAAGCATACAGTATCTCTCTGCTGGAAGTGCATGCTGAGTCTCAGGCCAGTACCAGGAAGGTGTGCTGCAGCTAATGTTATGAGATAGGACTTTTAACATTGTAAGGGGCAATCATAGTGCAACCTATGGGTGTAACATGTACCACCGGTAAACATTGACACTTAAAATGTGTCCCATGGCAAATCCTGAGATAAGAGTTTTCAATGTATTTTTAGAAGGAATATTGCAACCCACTCAACATTTTTAATATATAACAGGTACTAGTGGATCTCCTATGGCAAGACCAAATCCAATATTCAGGCCAAGCTGTGAGAACGCAGTGGGATAACTGGACCCAGGTGGGGCAGGGGGTCAAGAAAGCAGAGGAAGCAGATGGGAGGGGGAGGGAGAGAGCATGTGAGATTCCTGTCCTCTGCTCAAATCTTGTGACAGGGTTTGAACCTGTGATTCGTTACATGTGCGAGGGGAGAATTTTACCACTGTGCCAGCCTACACTACACCCCTCTTTCAACCCTTCCACAACCCGCTGTTTCAGGAGTTCACGTGTTTCTTAATGCTGTGTTCTATCATTTTCCCCCTTATTTTCTTTGCCATCATATTGCAAAGGTCCTCACATATCCTTCCTTCTGAGGGCAGGGTGCAGGCAATCAGACCCTCAACAAATCTATGAATGAAGCTAGGCTGCTCAGGGACTAAGGTGTCAGATGTTCCTGGAGGTGCAACAGTTCAGAGTGAGGAACCCTGAAGGTCAGTGCACAGATCTGCACTTCAACCGTTTAATAGGACTCAGATGAGTAGCCATGGGGGTGTTAAATGAGTGTTTAAATTATTGGCTGTGAAGCACTTTGGGACGTCCTGAGACCATGAAAGGTATTATATGAATGCTTTCTTTCTTGCTTTCTATTTTGCACTAAAGTGATTGCCACATCTTTGCCTTAACATAAAACAAATTAGAACCAAGAAACAAAAGAGAACACTGCTCAGTAACATCACAGTTGTTTACAGATAGTAATGTGATTTGAACAGATTGAAAGAACTTTGTCCTTTTTAAGTTAGGCGGTGGAAATTGCACAACCTATATAAAAACAAAATGAAAGAAATTCCTTTGTAACACATGAGACTAACTTAGTGGATTTTTTATGCCCCCAAAAATCTCTTAATGTAAAACAGTTAGCTGTGGTTTCATGGGAGCATGAAATCTTGCAGGTGGTAGATCAATGTTATTGGACTACTGAGAACTGTAAACATTAACTTCACATAAGAAAAGCATCATGCAGCTCATTTTGTGTTACTACAGTTGCATGTGGAGATGGAAAAAGTCATCTGTTCCAGGCTCTTAGTTGTGCTGTGTAGGATAATGAAGTATATGTTTATATTGGAGTGGAACTGGAGCTCACTCTTTCACAGAAATCCCTAATTAAGAAATGATTTGCCAGTTTGCAAGTATCCATGATTATTAAACCAAATAAAGGAATATTCATGCCACGAAGGTGGTCCTGTCTGTGATTCGCTCTGACTAGAATATTGGGGATTGTAAAGATGGGAATGGCATCTCCCCACTGACAAGCTGATACTGATGAGGATCCACCTTTCCCCAATATTAAGAAGCATTGCTCTTTATGTTTGAATGTGCTTATATCAGTTAGGTTCCTGACTGTATAATCCATCCGCAAACAGCATGTAGAAATCATTAGTGGCCAGCAGCAGTCACTGCATTTACTGATGTAATTTCTTCTGTTTCAAATGAGTAGAGAAGCCAAGGCTTTAATGACACAACAGCATCACCAAGGAGCAGCTGCATCCAGAATTCACAGAGTACAGTCATTGGTCGGGATTTTCCCTGCGATTCTGTCCAAAATTGGACGAGATTGTGGTGGAGAATGAGGCAATGAGGCATAGCACCACCTCAGTGCCTAACCTGTATTTCCCCTTTCCCTCCCCACACCCCCACCAGGACTGCAACTGGCCTCTCCTTATGGCCTGCCACATGGATAGATGGAGAGGGGGGAGCATCCCAGGGGAGGGTCTCTGGCGGATTTCCCTCCTGCCTGCCTTTGTTACTGCCACTTTGTGGGCCACCATTGGGAAGATGGCAGTAGGCACCATGAAGCACTGAGGTTCCCCCATGGAGCGAGAGGGCCTTGTAGCAGCCTCCCTTCCACCCTTAAGTGATTTACCTGTGTCGGTCTTGGTCTCTCATCCCGAAATCTATCCTGAAGAGGAGAATCTCAGCCTTTCTGTCCTAGTAATGTCAGGATGTAGAGTATTAAAATCACAATATGCAATGAACTGGCCTGTTGTCAACAGTGGAATGGTCTGTGTTAATATATGTGACTTTTGGGTATAGAGGATTGCTGGGTGTAATGCCATGAGTGTAAATTATTTATTTGTTGGAGCACAGCCACATCCTGTATCACGCTCATGTTTCTACAAAATGATGTTGAATGTTGAGACACTTGTTTACTTGGCCGATATGACACAGATTTGCAAACGTTTTCTACTCAGTCACCGCCCAAAGACACTGGGGTTGCTTTGGTGACAAGTGGAGGTGAGGTGCTTCCCCTCACGGAGGAGAAATTAGAGATCAAGTCCACCCAGGCCATTCCCACACATTTCTTGGAGACCACAAGATGGATGGGTTGAACCTCAACAGAACTGGGACCAATGTCCTCGTAGGGAGATTAACTAGGGTTGAACGAATTTGGCATGGGGTGGGCACCAGGATGAAACATTAGAGAGGAGAAACAAGCTGCATAGAGGACTGGGAGGGACAAGTAGCACTAGAGTAAAGAAGAGTTCAGAAATAGGAGGGATCAGACAAATGCGAGGCAGTCTAAGATGAGTTTACAGTGCATGTGTGTAAATGCACATAGCATGGTAAATAAGGTTGGTGAGCTGCAGCTGAAGTCGCCACATAAGACCGTAAGACCATAAGAGATAGGAGCAGGAGTAGGCCATTTGGCCCCTCGAGCCTGCTCCGCCATTTAATGAAATCATGGCTGATCTGATTTTTACCTCAACTCCACTTTCTCGTCCTTTCCCCATATCCTTTGACTCCCTTGCTGATCAAAAATTTGTCTAACTCAGCTTTGAATATATTCAATGACTCAGCCTCCACAGCTTTTTAGGGTAAAGAATTCCAAAGATTCACGACCCTCTGGGAGAAGAAATTCCTCCTCATTTCCGTCTTAAACGGGCGACCCCTTATTCTGAGACTATGCCCCCTAGTTTTAGATTCCCCCATGAGGGGTAACATCCTCTCAGCATCTACCCTATCGAGTCCCCTCAGAATCTTGTATCTTTCAATAAGATCTCCTCTCATTCTTCTAAACTCCAATGAGTATAGACCCAACCTGTTCAATCTTTCCTCATAAGACAATCCTTCCATACCCAGAATCAACCTAGTGAACCTTCTCTGAACTGCCTCCAATGCAAGTATGTCCTTCTTTAAATAAGGGCACCAGAACTGTACGCAGTACTCCAGGTGTGGTCTCACCAGCACCCTATAGTTGTAGCATGACTTCCCTGCTTTTATACTCCATCCCCCTAGAAATAAAGGCCAATATTCCGTTTGCCTTCCGGATTACCTGCTGCACCTGTATGTTGACTTTTTGTGTTTCATGTACGAGGACACCCAGATCCCTCTGTATACCGCAGCATTTTGTAGTATTTCTCCATTCAAATAATATTTTGCTTTTTTATTTTTCCTCCCAAAGTGGATGACTTCACATTTTCCCACATTATCTGCCAAATTTTTGCCCATTCGCTTAACCTGTCAATATCCCTTTGCAGACACTTTGGGCTCGATTTTCGCGTCGGGTTACCTGCGGGTTTCCAGCGGGGGGGCCCCGAAAATCCCGATATCCGGTCACGTGACCGGATCGCGCCGAAATCCCGCCCACTTCCGGGTACCGCGCTGACGTGCGGGACTGCGCGCGCAAGCCCCGCTGGTGGGAATCCCGCAGGCAATTAAAGCCAGCGGGGTTCCACTTGAGAGTACTTACCTTGCTTGTTGAGGTCAGTTAATGAGCTGAAGCAGCTGTCAAAAGAGGAAGTGTGGGATTTTGGGTTCAAGGCAGTGAGTTTCCCACACTGGGGGAAACAGTCTCTCTCCAACCAGGCGTGTTGCAGCCAGCAGCCTGTGGCAGGTGCCAAGGTGCACTCCACGGGGGAGAGCCCTCACCCACGCAGGAGGCCACCGCGTCACATAGGGCAATCCCTGCCCTCCACCACCCCCCGCCAAGCCAGAGGACAGACCGACACGAAACCGCAGCCCTAGTGCGAGGAACCACCCACCTACCCTGCACAACCCCTCAGACCAACACCTGCCAGATGGGTGGTGCGTGGACACCCTCGGAGGACGAACAGCATGACCAGCCCCAGCAGCCTCGCAGTCCACGCCGTCCGCCGCAGAGACGTGGAGCCCCCCAACACGGTGTTGTTGCATGCCCACCTGCACAGCAGGAGGGAGGGCTACCGCAGGGAGAGACGCATCGCAGAGGGCACTACCCTCGCCGCAGGGTCCACAGACCGAGGCGCAGCTCCCCGGACCTCTCCGAGCAGCAGTGCACAGGGAGGCGCAGATTCGCTCGACATGTAGTCGTGGAGATCTGCAGGCTCTTTCATGCCGAGCTGCTCCTGCCTGGCCCCAGCACCAACTGCTTACCTGTCGCTGTCAAAGTCACCACTGCCCTCCACAACTTCTCCTCCGCATCCTTCCAGGGTGCAGCCAGCTCCACCGCCGATGTCTCTCAGTCGTCTGCACGGAAGAGCCCTGCAAATACACCTGCACCTACTCTGCAGTAACACGATGGGTGGCATCAGTGGTGGGTCCTCATAGTGATACCTAGGAGCGGGCATTATTGGACACAACGGACAGGATTCGCGGAGACATGGCAGTGGTGGTGTCAATATAATGTGTGCTGTTTGTTGCTCTGAAATTCAATATAGGTAACACCCAGGACAAACCCTCAGACACCCTTGTGCACCCCCTTCATGCTCACGACACGTTTGCCTTATGCTGCCTACTGCACATATGTGATGCATGCCCTGTGGCTGCAGCACAGGTGGTGGCAGGTTGAGTGAGGCTGGCAGTGAGGGAGATGCACGAGAGGTTGAGTATGGGATGGAGCAATGAGATTGTATGAGGATTGGGTCACGTGTTAGTGGCAGGATGAGTACTGGCGAGGTGAGTAGGTGGAGGTAAGATGAGGATGGGGTTTGAGTGGGTATGAAGGGTGATGTGACAGAGTAGTGTTGGCGGTGCCGAAGGAGATGTGGGGTGGGGGCAGTGTTGTTGCAGACGGAGTGTAGGGGAAAGACTTCGTGTTCTCACTGTGGCTGACCTACTGCGGTCATTGCAGCGCCTCCTGCACTGTATGCAGGTGGGCGATATGTTGGTGGCGCAGGTGACCCACTCTGCCACCTCGAGCCAGGCCTTCTTGGTGGCAGAGGCAGGCCGCTTCCTCCCGCCCGCCGGGTGGAAGATCTGTGTCCTCCCCCTCCTCCTCACCCCATCTGATGATACCTGGGGTGAGGCATCATTAAACTGGGAGCAGCCTTCCCCCTGGGCTGCTCCATGCTGCAATTTGTCCCATTGGTTGCAGCATCTATCAGTGGAGGACTGCCCCTTTAAGTAGAGAGCCTCCAGCTGACAGATCGTACTGCGCATGCGCAGCCCGCCCGACGCGCAGACCAGCGCCGTGGACCCCGGAGGAGCAGGTAATTGATTCCTATTAGTGGGTTGCCTGCTACGATCGTGCGGGCAACCCACTAATTTCGCCGAGCGTGTTGACCACGCTCCCGGAGGACCACCCGCTGGGAACCCGCAGGCCTGCTAAATTCGGGCCCTTTGTGTCCTCATCGCAACTTGCTTTTCCACCTATCTTTGTATCATCAGCAAATTTGGCCACAAGACACTGTTCCTTCATCCAAGTCATTGATATATATTGTAAATAGTTGAGGCCTCAGCACTGATCCCTGTAGCACCCCACATAGGACAGTGATATAGTGGCAATAACAAAGGCTTGGCTTAAAGCAGGAGAGGATTAGGTACTTAATATTCCGGGCTACAAGGTATTCAGGAAGGATAGAGAAGGAAAGAAAGGAGGGGCGGGGTGGCGGGGGGGACGATGATAGTATTGATCAAAGAAACTATTATAGCACTGGAAAGAGATGATGTTATTGAGGGGTCAAAGACAGAATCTATTTGGTTAGAATTAAGGAACAATAGAGGAGCTATTACTCTACTGGATGTATACTTTAGGCCACCAAATAGTGAGAAGGAGATAGAGGAGCAAATTTTCACGCAAATTGCAGAAAGATGCAAGATCTATAGAATAGTGTTAATAGGGGACTTCAATTATCCCAATATGGACTGGGACCATACAGTGCAAAGGGCAAAGAAGGGGAGGAATTCCTGAAATGGTTTCAAAAGAATTTTCTGTGTGTTTCCATCCTGACCAGGAAGGAAACAGTGCTGGATCTAATTATGGGGAATGAAGTGGGGCAGATGGAGCATGTTTCAGTGAGGGAGCATTTGGGGAACAGTGATCATAATATCATTAGGTTTAGAGTAATTATGGAAAAGGACAAGGAACAATCAAATGTGAAAATACTTAACTGGAGGAGAGCAAATTTCAGTGAGTTATAAAAGGATCTTGCACAGGGGGATTGGAATCAAAAATTGGTAGGCAAAACAGTAATTGAACAATGGGAGGCCTTCAAGGAGGAGTTGGTTTGAGGACAGAGTAGATTCATCCCTATGAGGGGGAAAAGAAGGGCGCTCAAAGCTAAAGCACCCTGGATGACTAAAGATATAGAGATTAAAATTAAACAGAAAAAGGAGGCTTATGATGAATGTAAGGTTCATAATCCAGTAGAGAGCCAGACTGAATACAGAAAGTACAGAGGAGATCTAAAAAAGGGAATAAGAGGGGTAAAGAGAGAGTATGAGAATAGCTTAGCAGCTAACATAAAAGAGAACCCAAAAGTCTTTTTAAAACATATAAATATTAAAAGGATAGTCAACGGAAGGGTGGGACCAATTAGGGACAAAAGAGATCTTCTTGTAGAGGCAGAGGGTATGGCTGAGATACTAAATGAATACTTCACATCCGTCCTCACTAGAGAAGAGGATGCTGCCATTGTAACAAGAGGTAGTAGTAATATTGGATGGATAAAAATAGATAAAGAGGAGGTAATTAAAAGGTTGGCAGTACTCAAACTAGAAAAGTCACTGAGTCCAGATGGGATACATCCTTGGTTACTGAGAGAAGTAAGGGTGGAAATTGCAGAGGCTCTGGCTACAGTCTTCCAATCCTCCTTAGATATGGGATGGTGCCGGAGTACTGGAGGATTGTAACTGTTACACCCCTGTTTAAAAAAGGGGAGAAGGATAAACAATTACAGGCTAGTCAACCTAACGTCGGCGGTGGGGAAACTTTTAGAGACAGTAATCCAGGACAAAGATAATTGGCACTTGGAAATGTGTGGGCTAATAAATTAAAGATTTGTTAAAGGAAAACCGTGTTTTTCTAACTTGATTGTGTTCTTTGATGAAGTAACAGAGAGGGTTGATGAGGGTAGCGCAATTGATGTTGTGTACATGGACTTTCAAAAGGCATTTAATACAATACCACATAATAGACTTGTTAGCAAAATTAAAGCCCATTGGATTAAAGGGACAGTGGCAGCATGGATATAAAATTGGCTAAGGGACAGAAAGCAGAGAGTAGTTGTGAACAGTTGTTTTTCCAGACTGGAGGGAAGTATATAGTGGCGTTCCCCAGGGGTCAGTATTAGGACCGCTGCCTTTTTTGATATATATTAATGACCTGGACTTGGGTATAGAGGATATAATTTCAAAGTTTGCAGATGATACGAAACTCAGAAATGTAGTAAACAATGTGGAGGATAGTAACAGACTTCAGGAAGACATACAGACTGGTGAAATGGGCAGACACATGGCAGATGAAATTTAAAGCAGAGATGTGTGAAGTGATGCATTTTAGCAGGAAGAATGAGGAGAGGCAATATACACTAAATGGTACAATTTTAAAGGGGGTGCAGGAACAGAGAGACCTGAGGGTGTATGTACACAAACCTTTGAAGGTGGCAGGACAAATTGAGAAGGCTGTTAAAAAAGCATATGGGATCCTGGGCTTTATTAACAAAGGCACAGAGTACAAAAGGAAGGAAGTTATGCTAAACCTTTATAAATCACTGGTTAGGCCTCAGCTGGGATATTGTGTTCAATTTTGGGCACCACACTTTCGGAAGGATGTCAAGGCCTTAGAGAGGGTGCAGAAGAGATTTACTAGAATGATATCAGGGATGAGGGACTTCACTTATGTGGAGAGACTGGAGAAGCTGGGGTTGTTCTCCTTCGAACAGAGAAGGTTAAGTAGAGATCTGATAGAGGTGTTCAAAATCATGAACGGTTTTGATAGAGTAAATGAGGAGAAACTGTTTCTAGTGTCAGAAGGGTCAGTAACCAGAGGGTCACAGATTTAAGGTGATCTGCAAAAGAGCCAGAGGCGACATGAGGAAAGATTTTTTTACGCAGCGAGTTCTAATGATCGGTAATGCACTGCCTGAAAAGGTGGTGGAAGCAGATTCAATAGTAACTTTCAAACGGGAATTAGATAAACACTTGAAGGGAAAATATTTACAGGGCTATGGGGAAAGAGCAGGGGAATGGGACTAATTGGATAGCTCTTTCAAAGAGGCACGATGGGCTGAATGGCCACCTCCTGTGCTGTACCTACTATGATACTATGATCATTTTTTTATAGAGCAGAACAAACTGAGGCCTGTGAACCGATCACCTGACTGTGCACCCGGTGGGAGGATGGTGGGTAGCAAAGAGGGAGATTAAAAATAAACAATAAAACAAAATACATGTAAAATTTCTGCAGTCCACATAACCTTACAGACATCATGGGCCCGATATTAGGAGGGAGGCAGGTTGGCAGTGGGGGGTTGACTGGGTGCGTGGTTAATGCACCCAGTGAATTCGGGGTGCTCCGCACGCGATCGCAGCCTAATTGAATGTACTTACGCACGCTTCCGGGTTTCCTGTTCCAGACCTGCGCAGTGGGCGCACTGCGCACCCGCATCACAGGCTGTCAGCAAGAGGAGCCCTATTTAAAGGGGCAGTCCTCCAATGGCTGCTCTTGCAGCAAAGAACAATTTTGGAGCATGGAGCAGGCCAGAGGCAAGGCTGCTCCAAGGTTCTCTGACTCCTCACTCCAGGTGCTGTTCGATGGGGTGAGGAGGAGGAGGGAAATTCTGTTCATATCTGATGGGAGGAGGTGGCCTCCCTCTGCCACCAAGAAGGCCTGGCTGGAGGTGGCAGAGGAGGTCACCAGCAGCGGCAATGTGTGTCGAACCTGGGTCCAGTGCAGGAAGCGCTTTAATGACCTAACCAGGTCAGCCAATGTGAGTATACTTACGCATTCTCCCACACTCCATCTTCCACATCACCTCCACCACCACACAACTCCTTCTGCACTGCCACCACAACGCTCTCGCATCACTCCTCACATCCACTCAACCATCATCCTCACCTTGCCTGCACTTACTCACCGCCCCAGTTCCCATTCGAACACTACCATGCAACCCAATCCTCATACAATCTCATGGCTATGTCTCACACGCACCCTCCCCTGCATCTCCCTCACGGTCACCCCCACCCACACCAATGCATGCAGCAGGTCACCATGCAACCATCACTCAATCATGCCACTCTGTGTTTTGCCTTGTTAGGAGAAGAGATGCCAGAATGTGCCGGAGAGGGCAAGTACCGGAGGGTCCTCATCGACGTGGAGCAGCAGGCATTGGAAGTAAGCCGGACGCTGGAGTGCCTGTCTGTGGTGGACGCTGAGACTGGGAGTGCACAAGTGGCTGGTGACAGAAATCTAACACTCAGCACTCATGATAGCGAATGATCTTAGCATCACTTGGCATCTACAGCACCTCAACATCTGTCCACACGCTTAATATTGCTTTCTGTTCTCTTGCAGCGCCATCTGCGACCGCCATGACTGCGGAGGGCGATTCCTCAGAGGACCTGCCGGCCTCTTCAGATCTGAGCCAGCCATCCACCAGCACAGATACACACACCTCAGTGGGTCCCCGTCCTCACTTAGTTGGGCTTGCACATGGTGAGTCACCAAGCACATATGAGCACGAACAGACCCTGGTGGCAGGGGCAGCCGTGGAGAGTCCCTGTTGGTGGGAGCACTCTTCTCCAGGCTCTGCTCAGCTGGACCCAGATGCTGAACCTTGGGGGCAGCCATGAAAAGGAGAGTCATCGAGGGCCAGCAGCACATTACTGAGGTACTGGAACAGTTACCATTCGCACTCTCCACAATCGGCAGAGGATGGAGGAGTCCAACTCCTGCATGAGTAGAATACTGTCACAGGGACGTGAAGGCATCTCTGAGATAGTGTTGCGGGTAGGTGCAGGAATGTCTGCGATGGAGGAAAGGCTAGCCTCCATCGAGCTTCAAGCACGGCTAAACAGTGAGTCCATTCAGGCCCTGACAACGGCCGTTCGGATTCAGGGTGAGAAACATTCTGCCGCCTTAAACAGGCTGACTGATGCCTTACAACTGGCCTTCCAAGGCTTCACACAAGTCCTCCAAACTGTCGTCCAGCAGGGTGGAAGGAGTGATGTGGGCCAGGGCCAGGTATGGTGAAAGGGGACATGGAAGTGGGGACGCCACTCAAAGCTCTCCCACGTCTCACCCGTTGTCCCCCTCTCAACCAGTACCCACAATGCTGCCCCCTCTCCAGGTGGCCGAGTCTGCCCCTGCACAGGTGCAGGTGAAGCAATCTTTGGAGGGGCCCTCACTGGCACCGAAACCCAGAGGGCGTCCGCGCAAAGCATCTCATCGGTCAGGGCACGGACAAGAGCAACCTGCCACCACCTCTGCTGAAGCCACAGGGGTAACACCACATACGGGTTCCCGTAAACGTAAGGTGAAAGTTTTGTGAGCACAAAGGGGATGCACAAAATGTCATGTTTTTGATTTAGTTTCGTTTGTTTTGCAAAAAAACATAAAAATTTGTTATCACCGCTACTGCCACGTCATTACAAATCTTGTCTGCTTTGTGCAATAATTCTCTTTCCTGAAGATCACCATGAAGACCCACACCTGATGCCACCTATTGTGTCACTGCAGAGTGGGTGTGGGTGTAGGTGTATTTGCAGGGCTCTTTTGTGCAGACGACTGAGAGATGCCGGTGATGTCCCCGGTGGCATCCTGGAAGGATCCGGAGGAGAAGTTGTTGAGGGCAGTGGTGACTTTGACAACGACATGTAAGAAGATGGTGCTCGGGCCAGCCTGGAGCAGCTCGGCATCAAGGAGGCTGCAGATGTCCATGACTACATGTCGAGTGACTCTGAGCCTCCGTGTGCACTGGTCCTCAGAGAGGTCCAGGAAGCTGAGCTTCAGTCTGTGGACCCTTCGGCGAGGGTAGTGGCTTCTACAACGCATCTCTCTCTGCAGTTGCCCTCCCTCCTGCAGGTGGATGTATCACAGCACTGTGTTGTGGAGCTCCACGTGTCAGAGATGGATGGTGTGACCGGGGAGGCTGGTGATGCTGTTCATCCTCCGAGGAGGTCATGACTGCAGCTATGGCGGCCCCCATCCGGAAGATGTACGTTTGAGGGGGTCCGCAAGGTAGGTAAATGTGCCTGGACACCGGGGTTGAGATTGTAAGTTGGTGATTTTTTGTGTTAGGAGGAGGGTGGTGCAGGCCAAACATTGTCCAAAGTGACAGAGTGGCCTCCTGCAATGAGTGAGGGTCCCCCCCACCCCCTGCCCCCACCTGTCAAATGGACCTTTGCAGCTGCCACAGGCTGGTGGCTGCAACACGTCCATTTCAACTGGGAGTGTTTCCACCAGTACGGGAAACACGCTCAGTTTGGATGAAAATCCCACCCTTCCTAAAATATTCTCCAATCAGGTCTGCTAACGACCTGAAGTATCAAAATAATTGGTTTAATTGGGATCCTGCTGGCTTTAATTGCCGGTGGGAGTCCCGCATGTGGGTCTGTGTGCGCATCTAAGCGCGTCATTGGGGAACCCGGAAGTGGGCGGGTTGGAGCCAGGCTCCAGACCTGCCCGGGGAATCCCGAATTTTTCGGAGCTCCCCCGCCACGAACGCACCCGCTCAGCCATCCTAAAATCGACCCCCATGTTTGGGGGCAGAGCCATACTTAATTTTAGATGGAAAGTGAGTTTATTTACAATATTGAAACTGATATTATTAAGGTACGCTTGGTGTGAAGCAATACTTCATCCTTTAATCTTGTAGAAAGATGCATTTATTCATCAAATTGTAGAAAATATAATTTTTAAATAACTTGTATTTGTTGTTAATGCTACACAGCATTTGTAATTGATTAAAGAATCTTAACAATGGTCCATTTCTATCAATTACATTTGAATGGTTCCCTCTTTACTCTATAAATTCACAATTCCTCCTCCAGGCCTACACTTCATCTGTCACTATAATATGTAAATTATGTGACCTTCACTGGATAACCATATACATTGTGTGAACTTTGTAGTACTGAGCTACAAATAATTGTGGTGCGATGATTAGTCCATCCATCTTTAAGTCTGCTTAATGGTAAAGTTTGTTATTGTTGCTTCAGCTATCTTACAATCTGTTCCCCCACAGATTTATACAAATTGTGCCATTTCCTCAATGATTCATGACTCACTCCAACTAGTGATAGCTGACCGCTGGTGCAAGTATTGGATCTGCAATGCGACTTACATTTATATTGTACTCCTCGTCAAAAGAAATCCTCAGAACACTTTACAAGTCAAAGAGATGAACACTGATCAGGAAAAAGAGGAAGTATGGGGAACAGGGGGAGACCAATGACATGGTTAAAGAGATGGGTTTTAAGGAGGCCTTTGAAGTTCAGGAGGGAGTTTCTTGGAAAGGTTTCCAGAGGGCAAAAACATATCTGACTCAGATGATGTAGTGGAGAGATTGAGAAACAAGCAAAGGTCTGGATTTGATGAGCAGAGGCTGCAGTAAGGGCATATGAATGCAAAAGATCTCTGATAGAGTAGAATGAAGGCAGCACTGTGCAAGGGAAGAAGTAGAGTTGGCTGGAGTGTGGATTACAGGATTACGGACGTCTCCCTCGCCCTTCGGATGCAGGTGGAGGGGGCAGGAGCAGGGGCAGGAGTGGGGTGGTGTGTCCTGAGATTCTGACAGTGTTCCCACTTTCTGCTGTACTGACTTGATGCCCATTAGCATTCTCAACGTAGGAATATCCACCAGTAACATTGTGCTAGTAATTTAGAAGTGTATGTTCTAGCCCAATTAATGTAAATCTGCTACCGCCACGGTTAGAAGGTTGTCACACACACTGTTTTATAACTTTTTGATGGAATGGAGCTGAACCATTTTATGAGGTGATGTTATTGTTTATTTTTTCTCCTATTTCTTCCCTGGTGTTCCGTACATCTCCTAGGACCAAGAGGGCAGTTGGTCACCCTGCTCATATGTCTCAACTATTGCTGCTTCATGAGCTAGTAGGCAGGTGAGGGTGAACCATTGACTAGTTTTGTCTTTCTCTCTGTGAGGAGTTCGACGACCTTTGCTCAGCACGACCCAACAGCAACGTTCGTGGCAAGCACATTGCTGTTCTGGCACATTGTACCAACACTCACAAATTGTGTCAAAGCCTCTTCCGATGGCTCAGTTAGTAGGGACTGATGAAACACTGAGGAATGTAGACCAAGAAGGTCACAGGGTCGATCTCTGGTCTATTAGATGATCTCAGATAGGGCGACAAAAGGGGCTCTAGAATTGGCCTCAGTCTAGGCTGGCAAGAGATTTCTGCGATATGCAGAGAACCTATGGGTGAGGTACTAGTAGATGCCTGGTGTCCATGAAACTATACTACAGCATGAACCAGCATCTTCAGCAGAGGATGGGTGAAGATTGGAGGGAGAAATAGAAGTTCTGCCAGATTAGATCACACTGGCCCATTTTGGCTTTGATCTGCCTCCAACCTTCCACCCTCAGGTGCCTGCCACCGGATACTTTTATCAACATCACGGAGTCTGGGAAATGCTAGAATAAGACGCTCATTTCCCAAATAAGAGAAGGGGAGAGAGTGATACGATCCAGGAGTGGCTACTCATTTATTATTCTTTTATCTTGATTTTTGACTGTTCTGGACAAGCCTGCAAAATAATATTTTATTACCAGCACTGCCAGTATATCATGTTCTGCTCTTAATACTGGAACAGATGTGATAAAAGGAAGCTGGGGATCTATTTGCTAACTCTTAACATGCAGCATTTCTTGGAATTTGCTTTAACTTATAAGAGCTCTTGTGGATTTAACCGAGCTTAGGCTGTTCAAGTTATTCAAGTGGACATGGTTTCAGTCGCTCTGAAAAGGTTCTTTTGTTTTTCGAAGTGTTTAAACATTTTGATGTTTAATTTTACAACATAATACACTCCAACAATGTTGCAATGGTCTGTTTTCAATAATAGTAAAATGAAGTGCTACATCATTTGATGGAGCAATTTTTTAATAGTGTCATCAGTGTGTGTATTTAAAAATAAAACCATAATTAGCGTTATGGAACAGGGAACAGAGACTTGGGATGCACCTGTGGAACAGTGCACTGCTATTCAGTGAGCTTGTTTCGGAATAGAGCTTGCCTCAGACTTGTCTTCTTTATTTTCCTTAGGTTCTCTTTGTTGTCTCTTCTGATTTTATTTTTAAAAATAGTCCCTCAGGGAAGGTACCAGATTGATTTTTTTAATGAATGTGAAATTAAAGAAAGTAATTGACAAAGAAAAATATCTTCTCTAAGCGACAGCCCCTTTGAAAGGTTGTGGCCGAAATTAGTTTTTTTTCTGCTACGTGCAGCTCTGTCTCCACATTAATAAATACAGGGACAAAAGTGCTCATGCAGCATTGGGTATAAAGCCAATCCTCCTGGGAAATGGAAGAAAACAGAGGAATTTCCTCAGGGAGGAATCCTAGGAATGACAATAATTGCCATGAAATATGACTTAGAATCCTCTTCTCAAGTTTTGTGATCAGAATATTAAGACATTTCAAGGCTTTCGTTGTGTGATTCTGGCCTGTTAATTAAGACGACAGGCCAAAAGAGCACAGTCTCCTTCGGTCACTGGGGAGCTGAAAGTTTATAAGTGAGACAATGGGCATGATTTTGACCCCGAGCTGGGAAGGGGGCGGAGCCAAACTGCAGACGGGAAACCCGGAAGTACGGGTTTCCCGGACGCCTTTACGCTTTTGACGTAAGGATGTCTTTTATTTTTTTTGTCGGTTTGCCATCCGACTGACTGGCCTGATTGACAGGCTGGTCTCGGTCGAACGAGAGTGCAGTCAGGGACTGGACGTGTTCAGGTAAGTATTCAGGTAAATCTTTGATTGTAAGGATGGAGGGGGGCCAAGGGACCGTATGGGTGGACACTGGGGTCTTGGAGGACATGGGTGGGCACAGGGTCATGGGGGGCATGGGTGGACACAGGGGCACCGGTGGGCATGGGGGTCACGGGGGGGTGGGAGAGTCAGTCATGGGGGAGGCATTGGGGGTCAGTCACGGGGGGGCGGGGAGCTGTCGGGTTCAGGGTCATCGTAGGAGTCCGTGATCGTTGGGTATCAGGATCGGGGGTCATCACGGGGATCCACGATCATTGGGGGTGGGTCAGAAATCGGGGACGGGGTCTGTGATCGGTGGGGAATCGTTGCAGGTAGGCTTGTTGGTCATGGGGGAAGTACTCCTGCTCCTCCGGGCCCACAAGATGGGCCAGAAAGGCACTTACCTGTTAGTTTTGGGCCTTCTCGCCTTCTTTCACATGGCGTGAAGGAGAAGGCCCAGGAATCCCGACCCCCAGGAGTTGAAATCAGAAACTCTGCAAAAATGGAGGCCCGCAGCCTCCTTGAAAGGTTTTAATCACCAACCCGCCTCCTGGAAGCAGGTTGGTTGCCCGCCCCTCATCCTGCCTCAGTGGAAACCGGAAGTGGGCGGGTTGGGGACGGGTCTGAAATGGTTGCGATTTTGAATGCTCCCCCGCCCCTAGCCCGCCCATTTCTCAATATTAAAATCGTGCCCAATGCATTCTTTAAAATGACACTATCGCTGCTGGAAAGTTTCTGGCAAACCTTTTCAGTGATGTTTCTACACAGCATGACACAAATCACAGCAATAAAATATTCTTTTTTAATACTGATAAAATTAGGAATGGACTCCAAAAATTGTGTTGGGCTGTAAAAGACAACCGGTGGTCAATTTGTTGGCTCCAAAGTATTCTTTTTTTCTCCCCAGCTTTCTCCCCTTTTGTGCTCTTCTGTATGTGTTGATTCATGCTAGGGCACAACGGCCATTTGGTACCTGCCCTAACCCCTGAGTGATTATGCTTTATGTTTTTTTGGACTGGAGGGAGGTGTACAGTGGTGTTCCCCAGGGGTCAGTGCTGGGACCAGTACTTTTCTTGATATATATTAATGACTTGGACTTGGATGTACAGGGCACAATTTCCAAATTTGCAGATGACACAAAACTTGGAAGGGTAGTAAACAGCGAGGAGGATAGTGATAGACTTCAAGAGGATATAGACAGGCTGGTGGCATGGGCAGACACATGGCAGATGAAATTTAATGCAGAAAAATGCGAGGTGATGCATTTCGGTAGGAAAAATGAGGAGAGGCAATATAAACTAGAAGGCACAATACTAAAAGGGATGGAGGAACAGAGGGACCTGGGGGTATATGTGCACAAATCGTTGAAGGTGGCAGTGCAGGTTGAGAAAGCAGTTAAAACAGCATACGGGATCCTGGGCTTTATAAATAGAGGCATAGAGTACAAAAGCAAGGAAGTCATGATGAGCCTTTATAAAACACTGGTTTGACTACAACTGGAGTATTGTGTCCAGTTCTGGGCACCGGACTTTAGGAAGGATGTGAAGACCTTAGCGAGGATGCAGAGGAGATTTATTAGAATGATTCCAGGGATGAGGGACTTAAATTACGTGGATAGACTGGAGAAGCTGGGATTGTTCTCCTTGGAACAGAGAAAGTTGAGAGGAGATTTGATAGAGGTATTCAAAATCATGAAGGGTCTAGACAGAGTAGATAGAGAGAAACTGTTCCCATTGGTGGAAAGTTCAAGAACCAGAGGGCATAGATTTAAGGTGATTGGCAAAAGAAACAAAGGTGGCATGAGGAAAAGCTTTTTTATGCAACGAGTGGTTAGGATCTGGAATGCACTGCCCGAGGGGGTGTTGGAGGCAGATTAAACCATGGCCTTCAAAAGGGAACCGGATAAGTACTTGAAATGAAAAAATGTGCAGGGCTACGGGGATATGGCAGGGGAGTGGGACTAGCTGGATTGCTCGTGCATGGAGCTGGCACGGACTCAATGGGCTGAATGGCCTCCTTCCATGCTGTAACCTTTCTATGATTCTATGTGAGTCTGGAGAGTGAGTGGCAGGGTATTTCACTGTAGTGCATATTACAACCAAGCCTGATGTGGTCCTCACATGATGTCCAGAAGTGCAACAATGTCATTGGTAGCCATAGCAGGAGAGCAAAGGATTTTCATTAATGTTCAAATTCCAGCCTCACGTGATATTCAGACGCAACCTTTGTGGGTGAGTTGTGGCAGTTTTTGGCTGGGTCACTGTATTGAGTGCTTAGTGATGGCACTGCCCCTTCCTTAGGGAGCAAAGAACAGTTGGTAGGGCTCCTCCAAGACATTGTCAAACCAGTCATTTACTGGTATTACTAGCAGGCGTGAGTAAATTTATCATTCAGAGCAACATTAGAGAATTAAGTGAGAATGGGAATAAAGTCGAGAAAAACTGCTACAAGTTAAGCATTGGCCCAGAATTTCCTGAAAGGGCCTATCCGGCAAGTAATGTTGAAATTCCCGTATTTTCTCCTCGAAATTTCCTGAGACTCTCATGTAAAAACCAGCGTAAATAATCTGGGCAGGGGAAAGCACCAAACTTACACCAAGGGCGTGATTTTGACTCTGAGCCGGGAAGGGGGCGGGAGGATCAAATTGCGGACGGGAAACCAAGATGTACGGATTTCTCGTACGTCCTTACGATTTTACGGACGGGAGAGCAGCCAGGGAGAGAACGTGTTCAGGAAAGTCTTTGCTTGTATGGGTGGGCACGGAGGCATGGGTTGGAATGGGGACACATGGGCATGGGTTGGCACGGGGCATGAGTTGGCACGGGGATCACGGGGGGAGTCAGTCATCGGGGGAGGGATCGGGGGTCAGTCGGTGGGGGGGGTGTCGGGATCGGGCGTCATCGCAGGGCTCCGCGATCATTGTGGGAGGGCCAGCAATCGGGAGCAGGTGTCCGTGATCGTTGGTGGGGGGGGGGGTCGGAGATCGGCGGGGGGGGGGGGCTCGCGATCGTTGTGGGGGTAGCTGCAGGTAGGCATGTTGGGCCTGGGTGAAGCACTCTTGCTCCTCCGGGCCCACAAGCTGTGCCTTTCTAGGCACTTTCCTGTTAGTCTCGGGCCTTCTCACCTCCTTTCACTTTCATTCCAGCCCCCACTGGGGGTTGAAATCGGAAAGTGTAGAAAAATGGAGGCCCAAAGCCTCCTTGAAAAGTTTTAATTATCAACCCGCCTCCTGGGAGCGGGTTGGTGTCCTGCCCCGGCGCAAACCGGAAGTAGATGTGGGTTGCGGGGCGGGTTGGGGACAGGTCTGAAATGGTTGCGTTTTTGAATGCCCCCCGTCCCCAACCCACTCGTTTTTCCCTTTTAATATTGTGCCCCATATTCCTTCTTTGAGTCCCTCTTTGTGCATGAAAATTAAAGTTTGAAGCTATCAAACCATCATTTATGCACATTAGGCACAGCATGTTTAAGAAAATGCAATCCTGGAGGTTTTTCAATTTTTAATGGAGATCGTTCTGATGTCATTAAGATGTTCTCAAAGATACAGGAAATACATTTAGATCTCAGTGAGGAGAAATAAACAAAAATGCTTTAAACACTTGCCAAATAACAACAGAAATATAACTTTGGGTCCTGTTGCTCCTAAAATTTTAGGCATAAATTTATTCAGAACTGGTGTAAATTCAGGGAATTCGTGTGAGCTGTGCTTTTGATGGGGGCGGGGCTATCTTAATGAGCAGCAGAGGGTTTCGGCAGAGGTTTCATGGAATCGAGAAAATTCGGGCGTAGTGTAAAAACAGGTTTAAGTCACTTACCCCTGAAATTCTTTGATCTTTTATGGCAAAAATCAATATTACGCCCTACTTATGCCGTTGTTTCAGCACAAATTTTCAGGAAATTCCAGGCCATTGTTTTTTACAAAAGTTTTGGGAGTGATTTTAGGAGGCAAATGCAGGGGCTGGGTGGGGGGAGCTCTGAAAATCGCGCAGATCCCGTTCAGGTTCGGAAGCCGGCTCCAACCCGCTGACTTCCGAGTTTCCCAGGGACCCACCTGTGTGCGCGCGGGTGACCCGAAAACGGAAGACCCGCCAGCAATTAAAGCCGGCGAGATGACAGTTAAAGAGCCAAATGTACCTCATTGAGGTACTTAACGCACTCTACCTGTGACAGATGAAGGGATTAGAAAGATTTTTAACTTACCTGGGCAGCTTGCCCACCGCTTCTGATTCACGCCTGGTGAAACCAGGCACGAGGGGCTGGATCAGGGAAAAAGAAACTAAATAAATTTTTAAAACCATGCAATGAAGTGAAAACACTAAATGCACCTACATTTGCAACCTGCTCCGATGTCTGATGTCCCCCTCTTCACCCCCCCCCCCCGATCTTCCCCTCTCCCTCCGATCTTCCCCCTCCCACCCCCACCCCCCCCGATCTACCCCCCTCCCCCCCGGTCTTCCAGTCCAGCGCCTAATCTTCCATTCTCCCCTCCCCGGTCTTCCGTTCCAGCGCCAGATGACGTCTGGCTCTTTCTCTTTCTCGTCCCCCCCCTCACATTGCAGCTCCTGATGGCAGCCAGCCACACGCCCAATCGCCACCACCCCCCCCCCTTACCCCCACCCCCTGCTGCCATCCTGCCTCCCTGCCAATATTGGGGCCTCTGGTCAAACTGAGCTATTATACTTCGGCCACTTGATGGCAGTATGATTACATGAAAACACAGGAGTTCAGTCAACATTTGCAAACAGAAATGATAAATCATTGTTTTGGAATGACAGTTATTACAAGGAGATGTTTTCAATATAACTTGGATTAGTGAGTTCTCAGTCGGGGAAGGGAGGTAACTTTATTTTGAAGTGGTGATGAACACGTATTGGTGACAAAGGGGTAAATTTTCAACTTCACTGCACAGGCGGTAATCTGGCGGAGCAAATCGCCATTGTAGAATCCACCCGATTTTCATTCCATTGATGTGGAAAATTTACCCCAAGGTGCTTGCAGTGTGACAATTGTTAAAATGACAGAAATGGCAACAGTAATAATTAACAACAATTGTGATCGCATGGGACATGTCTGAGTGACTTGGGCTAAGTGGGGGTAATTTTAATTTTGGGCGATAGTATAAAATGTGCATTATTGGCTCAGCCAGCCATTAAACACTCCCCCGATTTTCAATTTCCATTGATTTCAATGGTAATAAAAATCGGGAGAGATGTAAAATGTGCTGCCGACTCACTATCACCTCTTTCACACTATCGCTCAAATTCAAAATTACCCCTAATGTCCTCCTACATTGCAATAATGACTACAATTTAAAAGTACTTCATTGGCTCTAAAGCGCTTTGTGGTGTCCTGAGGTCATGAAAGGCGCTATATAAATGCAAGTTCTTTCTTTACCCTTTTAACATTAGGGAAGGATTTATAGTCAGACAAATAAAGTGCAGTACCGAGGGAATGCTGCATTGTTGGAGGTGCCGTCCTTCAGATGAGATGTCTGCCAGGATCTCCTCCCTCCACTATTTTAATTAAATAAAAACGTGTTCACTTATCATCACATCCCAGCAAACTTCAACAGAAATAAGAGTCAATCTGAACCTGTTATGTATTGTATGTTGCGGGGCTGTGGTACTGAGTGAATGTGTTTGACTGAATTAGACTGGTCTTTTTGAGGAGCAGGAGATGGGTTTCTTTCAAATGTTTCAAAGGATTGACCTTTGTGTGTGTGGCTTCCATTACTGATGACACTACTTTGCCTTTCTCTCACAAAACAGACTGTGGACAGTCACATTTGCTTTGCTGTATAATCTAAGAAAGAATTCACGACTTGTGTATAGAGTGAATAACACTTTATTTTAATCCATAGAAGATCTTATGTAAATAGTGTAGTAAGCAGTTCAACTATCTACAAAAATAGAAAGTACTCAAACTACTAAAGATGTTAAACCTGCTGAGGGTATTTGGCTGAATAGATTGTGAATGGCGATAGGGGATAAACATCCCTCTGAGGCCTTCTCCATGTCTCAATCTCTCAGTTCCTTGGTACTGCCCATCAAGTTGTGCATTCCAATGAATTTTTTTTTTGCTTTTTTTATTTAGTTAAAATAGTGGAGGGAGGAGATCCTGGCAGACATCTCATCTGAAGGACGGAACCTGCAACAATGCAGCACTCCCTCGGTACTGCACTTTATTTATGTGCTCGAGTCACGAGTCACAACCTTCTGACTCAAAAACAATATGAATATCAACTGATCCAAAGCTGGCATATAAAAAAAATTAAACAGCTCCAATGTTCCTTTCATACAGCAACTACTACAGCATCTTGTTTATGGACAGCTGGGGCAAGTTCACCAGTTCCATTTTATGACCTTTAAATGCTGAGGACATTTTGGGGGTAAAATTGGTCTGGGACGGTAGCGCAAAAGGGGCTGCTCGATTTTCTTTTCCATTGACGTAAAACAAGCTGTCAATTCATTATCACCCATTTTGCGTTAGTGCTGAGGGTCAATTTCACCCCCATTGACTCATACGAACATACGGATTAAGAGTAGGAGTAGGCCATTCGGTCCCTCGAGCCTGCTCTGCTCTGCTCTTCCTAATCACTTGCTGTACCTGCATACTAACTTTTTGTGATTCATGTACTAGGACACCCAGATCCCTCTGTACCTCAGAGTTCTGCAATCTCTCTCCATTTAAATAATATCCTGCTTTTCTATTCCTCCTGCCAAAGTGGACAAGTTCACATTTTCCCACATTATACTCCATCTGCCAAATCTTTGCCCACTCGCTTAACCTATCTATATCTCTTTGCAGACTCCTTATGTCCTGTTCACAACTTACTTTCCTACCTACCTTTGTGTCATCAGCAAATTTAGCAACCATACATTCGGTCCCTTCATCCAAGTCATTGATATAGATTGAAAATAGTTGAGGCCCGAGCACTGATCCCTGTGGCACTCCACTCGTTACATCTTGCCAACCTGAAAATGACCCATTTATGCCCACTCTCTGTTTCCTGTTAGCTAACCAATCCTTTATCCATGATAATATGTTACCTCCTACACCATGAGCTCTTATTTTGTGTGGTAGCCTTTGATGTGGCACCTTGTCAGTAGCCTTCTGGAAATCCAAGTACACCACATTCACAGGATCCCCTTTATCCACGTTGCTTGTTACTTCCTCAAAGAACTCTAATAAATTAGTCAAACACGATTTCCCTTTCACAAAGCCGTGTTGACTCTGCCTGATTGCATTGAGATTTTCTAAGTGCCCTGCTATAACCTCCTTAATAATAGATTCTAACATTTTCCCGATGACGAATGTTAAGCTAACTGGCCTGTAGTTTCCTGCTTTCTGTCTCCCTCCTTTCTTGAATTGAGGAGTTACATTCGCTATTTTCCAATCTGATGGGACCCTTCCAGAATCTAGGGAATTTTGGAAAATTAATACCAATGCATCTACTATCTCTGCAGCCACTTCTTTTAAGACCCCAAATACAATTTTGTCTCTGAAAATCGCTATATGAACAGACTGCTATGTATTGAATCGTCTATATGTATACCTTCAAAACTCCAATTTGATAAATAAAATAACTAACCTGAAGAACTTTAGCAACCTTGCTTAGGTAGGCTACATTCAGGTGGAGATGAGAAGAACTTCCGAATAATGTGGGGTAGATTTTATTGTCAGCAGAGATTAGCCAGCATTCTCCATTGCTGCTATTTTCCAGTCTGCATGGAAAGAGATCTTCCCACGTATTTAAATTTCTCACTGGCCATATCCCAGAATTTCAGTTTCTGAAACGACTAATGCTATTGGCAGATAAGGAAAAATTCCAGTTTGTGTATTTATGCAAAAACATTAATTGATTGCAGGGCATCTACATGATCACAGCTGCGACCCACTGGGGTTAAGACTTCATCTCTTAAAGGAGAACATTGAATAAAAAATACAATCCAGTATTATATTGAGGAAGGTTTTATTTACTCCTCTTGTGAGCACTCCGGGTCTTAAACTTGAAATTCAGGAGTGGGTGGCAAGTGACAATTCTCAGTGAACAATCCCGAGTTAACATAAGCTCTCCCAGTGATAAGCCATCACCAACCGTCTGTACATCGGGAAACGGTATATTACGCAGAGGTCATGACTGCCAAAGCAGGTATTACCCACAGAGCACTTTGGAAAATTCTCCAGTCTGGTTCTGAGTGAGTCCAATAAATGAAACAAAAATCTTGGCAGCACAAAGAAAGGTACTTCTGGTCAAGAAACTCTTCCCACAAATTTATCGACTGGTAATTTTAAAAATGAGCTGCCAAGTTCCCTAATTGCAATGAGTAGCAAGTCAATAAACTTGCCTGTGCGATCACAGTAGAATATATAGGCACTGCGATGTTCAGGCACTGAAAGCTATCGGCTGCTGATGCTTCTTCATCTGATGCTGCATTTATGTCACAGCAGTCCCATCTTCGGTGGCAGTGCTCTAGTATGGAGGAAGTATTTCTAGTACCTCCAGCAATATCCAATAACAGCTCAAGAGTATTTTTCTCCCAATGTGGTTAGAGGCATAGTGCAGTTGCTAGCAAATGAAAAACATAGAGGTCAGAGAGGGAAAATTAGTGCTCAATGTTCAATGCCAACACATTGTAGAGTCAACTATAAGAGTGGAAATAAAATCATATTTCAACAAGTTCAACGTTATGCTGATGAAGTGACATCATGAGGCAGCTTTGATTTTTTTGGAGGTTACTAAAACCACAAAAATAGTCATCAATACTTGGAAAATCACAAGTATAAAATATTCAAGTACAATAAATGGAATATATCACAACCAAAACATAGCCCATGACAAATATCTCCAGAATGACCATAAGTCTAACTGCGACTTCATCAGCAGCTAGTTATCTCGTCAGCCTCAGTGGTGGAGGTCAGAGCTGACAGAAATATTGCCCGAACATCACCAAGGACTAATTTATTTCACTCAGATGGTTCTAACAGGGTTAGTGTACAGCTGTTCAAACATACATATTCAGCAGTATTTCAGGCCGTTTCAGTAGTGTGTGTATGATAAGCAGACCCAGACTGTCATTTCAACACATTTTAAATTCAAAATTGCAGTTACCATTTTCAACTTTGCTGAGCAAAGCATTCAAAGTCTTGCTGTCCTTTTTGTTGTGGGCAAACTAAAACTCAATTTAAAATATATATATATATAACTGTGAGAGTTATATTGCTGAAAACATGAAATAAAGCTTTGGCTCACTGTTATTAGTCAGTCAGGATGTTGACATTTTAAACTGAGCAATATGTTGCCAAAACCATGAATTTGTCAGTATTTCTAAGAATTATTGTAAAACAAAAGTAATTGTGAGCTGTCTCTGATTGTGCAGCAGTGGTTGCAAGTTGTCTGATTGTGCAGCAGCAGTTGTGAGCAGTCTTTGATTGTGCAGCAGTGGTTGTGAGTTGTCTGATTGTGCAGCAGCAGTTGTGAGCAGTCTCTGATTGTATAGCAATAGTTGTGAGTTGTCTCTGATTGTGCAGCAGTAGATGTGAGCTGTCTTTGATTGTGCAGCAGTGGTTGTGAGTTGTCTGATTGTGCAGCAGCAGTTGTGAGCAGTCTCTGATTGTATAGCAATAGTTGTGAGTTGTCTCTGATTGTGCAGCAGTAGATGTGAGCTGTCTTTGATTGTGCAGCAGTGGTTGTGAGTTGTCTGATTGTGCAGCAGCAGTTGTGAGCAGTCTCTGATTGTATAGCAATAGTTGTGAGTTGTCTCTGATTGTGCAGCAGTAGTTGTGAGCTGTCTCTGGTAGTGCAGCAGTGGTTGCAAGCTGTCTCTGATTGTGCAGCAGTGGTTGTGAGCTGTCTGTGTGCAGCAGTGGTTGTGAGCTGTCTCTGATTGTGCAGCAGTGGTTGCGAGCTGTCTCTGATTGTGCAGCAGTGGTTGCAAGCTGTCTCTGATTGTGCAGCAGTGGTTGTGAGCTGTCTGTGTGCAGCAGTGGTTGCAAGCTGTCTCTGATTGTGCAGCAGTATTTGTGAGCTGTCTCTGATTGTGCAGCAGTGGTTGCGAGCTGTCTCTGATTGTGCAGCAGTAGTTGTGAGCTGTCTCTGATTGTGCAGCAGTGGTTGCGAGCTGTCACTGATTGTGCAGTAGTATTTGTGAGCTGTCTCTGATTGTGCAGCAGTGGTTGCGAGCTGTCTCTGATTGTGCAGCAGTATTTGTGAGCTGTCTCTGATTGTGCAGCAGTGGTTGTGAGCTGTCTCTGATTGTGCAGCAGTGGTTGTGAGCTGTCTCTGATTGTGCAGCAGTAGTTGTGAGCTGTCTCTGATTGTGCAGCAGTGGTTGCGAGCTGTCACTGATTGTGCAGTAGTATTTGTGAGCTGTCTCTAATTGTGCAGCAGTGGTTGTGAGCTGTCTCTGATTGTGCAGCAGTGGTTGTGAGCTGTCTGTGTGCAGCAGTGGTTGTGAGCTGTCACTGATTGTGCAGCAGTATTTGTGAGCTGTCTCTGATTGTGCAGCAGTGGTTGTGAGCTGTCTCTGATTGTGCAGCAGTGGTTGTGAGCTGCCTGTGTGCAGCAGTGGTTGTGAGCTGTCTCTGATTGTGCAGCAGTGGTTGTGAGCTGTCTGTGTGCAGCAGTGGTTGTGAGCTGTCTATGATTGTGCAGCAGTGGTTGTGAGCTGTCTGTGTGCAGCAGTGGTTGTGAGCTGTCTCTGATTGTGCAGCAGTGGTTGTGAGCTGTCTCTGATTGTGCAGCAGTGGTTGTGAGCTGTCTCTGATTGTGCAGCAGTAGTTGTGAGCTGTCTGTGTGCAGCAGTGGTTGTGAGCTGTCTCTGATTGTGCAGCAGTGGTTGTGAGCTGTCTGTGTGCAGCGGTGGTTGTGAGCTGTCTCTGATTGTGCAGCAGTGGTTGTGAGCTGTCTGTGTGCAGCAGTGGTTGTGAGCTGTCTCTGATTGTGCAGCAGTGGTTGTGAGCTGTCTCTGATTGTGCAGCAGTGGTTGTGAGCTGCCTGTGTGCAGAAGTGGTTGTGAGCTGTCTCTGATTGTGCAGCAGTTCTCCACAGCTGAGGTCAGACATTGGAATCCCACTAAAAGCAAGCAGATGTTTGGATTTTTTTCCTGAATTTTGGGGAGGATTTTTTATTTTCTGAAAATTACTTCCTTTTTACCCCACTGACTTAGCAAAATGGACACATTGGGGTAGATTTTGCTCTTTTCTGTACGGTCTGTATTCTGGTGGAGTGGATTGCTCGCCCATTATAGAACCTGGCTTATTTTCATTGCATCAAAATCAATGGAATGAAAATCAAGCGAGTTCTACAACGGACGGACCTGCTACGCTGATAGATTATAGCCTATGTGTTGAAGATGAAAATTTGCCTCATTGTGTGATAACAATTACAAAGGACTCAGCCAATCTTCTCAACAGAGCAGGAAGATGTGTGGGAGCAAGCAGCCATTGGCGCCCAAGGTCCGCCTGATGCCATATTCAGACAGGCCCGTAAATTGAACGAGCAGCCCGCCTGAAACAGGCATAAAGCTACTGTACTATGCAAATCGGGGTCCCATGCCAGTTGTAGTACCCCGATGCAAATTTCAGGCTCGGTATCGGACCTGGCTGACTGACGCATTGGGCATGATTTTAACATTGAAAAATGAGTGGGTGGGGGGAGCAGGGGTCAT
This sequence comes from Heptranchias perlo, assembly GCF_035084215.1. Taxonomy (NCBI): domain Eukaryota; kingdom Metazoa; phylum Chordata; class Chondrichthyes; order Hexanchiformes; family Hexanchidae; genus Heptranchias; species Heptranchias perlo. The sequence continues at coordinate 84,321,380 of NC_090325.1, read as the reverse complement.
TCAAAATCGCAACCATTTCAGACCTACCACCAACCGCCCCCAGCCCGCCTCCCACCCACCCATTTCTGGTTTTCACTGGGTCAGGACAAGAGGCGGGCGACCAACCCGTTCCCAGGAGGTGAATTGGTGACTAAAACCTTTCAAAGAGACTGCGGACCTCCATTTTTGCAGAATTTGCAATTTCAACCCCTGAGGGCCAGGATTCCCGGGCCTTCTGCTTCACGCCATGTGAAAGGAGGCGAGAAGGCCCGAAACTGCAGGTAAGTGCTTTTCTGGCACAGCATGTGGGCCCGGAGGAGCAGGAGTGCTTCCCCCAGGCCCAACAAGCCTACCTGCAATGACCTCACAACGATCACGGACTCCTCCGCCAACGATCGCAGACCCTTCCCTAATGAACACAGACCCACCCCCGATCTCTGACCCCCACAATGATTGCGGATCCCCGCCTTTACCCTCGACCCCCCCCAACAATCACGGACCACCACGATGACCCACGACCACCCCCAACGATTGCTGACCACCACAATGACCCCAAACCCCCCAACGATCGTGGACCCCTGCGATGACCCCCAACCCCCCACTATTTCAGACCCCTACGATGACCCCCTACACCCCCCAACAATCGCGGACCCCCGCGATAACCCCGACTCCCCCCAACAATCGCAACCCCCCGCGATGACCCCGGATCCCACCACCGACCCCCCGTTACTGACCCCTGATCCCTCCCCCCATGACTGAATCCCCTCCCGTGACCCTCATGCCCACTGGTGCCTCCATGCCCATCAGTGTCCCATGCCCCCGTGCCTATACATGCCCCCGTGACCCCAAAGCACACCAGTGCCCCCATGTCCCCTTGCTCACCCATGCCCCCGTTCCCACCCATGCCCCCCAACCATATAATCAAAGACTTACCCGAACACGTCCTCTCCCTGGCTGCTCTCCCGTCCGACTGAGACCAGCCTATCAATCAGGCTGGCCAGTTGGACCGCAAACCGACAAAAATTAAAGTACTTCCAAATACCAAACCACAATTTGACCCCCCCTCCCCCACCACCCTGCTCCCTTCCCAACTCGGGGTCAAAATCATGCCCATTAATTCCTTTTTATAGCATAACATAAAAACAATTTAATTACACCTTTTTGTGCAGATAACACTGGCGGATATTGCACACCAGTAATATTTTCAGTTAATCTTGTTTTACTTAATACTTGAGAAGTTTTTTTTTGCTAAGCAGATTGATGTGGAGATGATGAAATTGGACTTGGGTAGTAGCGCAAAACAGGTGTAGTGGAAAAGAGAATTGGGCAGGGTCTACGACGAGCTGCCAATTCAGTATCACCCATTTTATACTACTATCCAAGAACAATTTCATCCCTGGACCTCCTGAACCAGTTAATACTTGTATTTTCTCGTGTTCCTAGAATCAGTCCATATCACCATATTCGATGTAATCTACTGTTTATACTTGGTCATTTTTGACAAGTTGTACAAGTTCACAACAGTATGAGGGTGGCCCAAAGTGCACAGTCTGCACAAACTGCTGTGTCATAGGAGACCGTTTTGCTCCCTGATTCCACACATGTTTGATCTAATTGTGGTGTTTTAAGATGATTAAAGGATTTGATAGGGTAGATAGAGAGAAACTATTTCCTCCAGTGGGAGAGTTCAGAACAAGGGGACATAACCTTTAATTTAGAGCTAAGCCATTCAAGGGTGATGTCAGGAAGCACTTCTTAGACTCATAGAAAATTTACGGCACAGAAGGAGGCTATTCGGCCCATCGTGTCTGCGCTGGCCGTAAATGAGCCACCCAGCCTAATCCCACTTTCCAGCACTTGGTCCGTATCCTTGTAGGTTATAGCACTTCAAGTGCGCATCCAAGTGGTTTTTAAATGTGATGAGAGTTTTTGCCTCGACACCCGTCAACCATTACCCTTTGCTTCCTGTCACTGAGCCAATTTTGGATTCGACTTGCCACTTTCCCTTCGATCCTATGGGCTTGTACTTTTTTGACCAGACTGCCATGTGGGACCTTGTCAAAATCCTTGCTAAAATCCATGTAGACAACATCTAACGCACTACCCTCATCGACCCTCCTTGTTACCTCCTCAAAAAATTCAATCAAGTTAGTCAGACACGACTTTCCCTTAACAAATCCACGCTGGCTGTCCTTGATTAATCTGTGCCTTTCTAAGTGACGGCTTATGCTGTCCCTCAGAATTAATTTCAATAATTTTCCCATCACTGAGGTTAGACTGACTGGCTTGTAATTACTCGGTCTGTCCCTCTCTCCCTTTTTAAAAACGGTACAACATTAGCAGTTCTCCAATCCTCCGGCACCACGCCTGTACCCAGGGAGGATTGGAAAATGATGGTCAGGGCCTCCGCTATTTCCTCCCTTGCTTCGTTTAATGGCCTGGGATACATTTCATCTGGCCCTGGTGATTTATCTACTTTCAAAGATGCTAATCCCCTTAATATTTTCTCTTATCCAATATTTCACACTCCTCCTCCTTAACGACAACATCCATGCTTGGGCTGATAAGCGGCAAGTAACAAAGCATTTGGACAGTTACATGGGCCAAGTGCAGGCAATTGGGACTAGCTTAGTGGTATAAACTGGGCGACATGGACATGTTGGGCCGAGGGGCCTGTTTCCATGTTGTAAACTTCTATGATTCTATGATTCTAACATTCGCATCAGACAAGTGCCAGGCAATGACCATCTCCAACAAGAGAGAGAGTCTAACCACCTCCCCTTGACATTCAGTGGTATTATCATCCCCCACCATCAACATCCTGACCAGAAACTTAACTGGACCAACCACATAAATACTGTGGCTACAAGAGCAGGTCAGAGGCTGGGTGTTCTGCGGCGAGTGACTCACCTCCTGACTCCCCAAAGCATTTCCGCCATCTACAAGGCACAAGTCAGGAGTGTGATGGAATATTCTCCACTTGCCTGGATGAGTACAGCTCCAACAACACTCAAGAAGCTCGACACCATCCAGGACAAAGCAGCCCACTTGATTGGTACCCCATCCACCACCCTAAACGTTCACTCCTTTCACCACCGGCGCACCGTGGCTGCAGTGTGTACCATCCACAGGATGCACTGCAGCAACTCACCAAGGCTTCTTCGACAGCACATCCCGAACCTGTGACCTCTACCACCTAGAAGGACAAGGGCAGCAGGCACATGGGGACAACACCACCTGCACGTTCCCCTCCAAGTCACACACCATCCCGACTTGGAAATATATCACCGTTCCTTCATCGTCGCTGGGTCAAAATCCTGGAACTCTCTACCTAACAGCACTGCGGGAAAACCGTCACCACACGGACTGCAGCGGTTCAAGATGGCGGCTCACCACCACCTTCTCAAGGGCAATTAGGGATGGGCAATAAGTGCTGGCCTTGCCAGCGACCCCCACATCCCATGAACGAATAAAAAACAATGTCTGCATCGTCCCTCTCTTTAGTGAAGACAGATGCAATGTGTTCATTAAGAACCATACCCACATCTTCCGCCTCCACACATAAGTTACCTTTTTGGTCTCTAATAGGCCCAACTCTTTCCTTCTTGCACTTAATGTATTTATAAAACATCTTTGGGTTTTCCTTGATTTTACTTGCCAATATTTTTTCATGCCCTCTCTCTTTGCTTTCCTAATTTCCTTTTTAATTTCACCCCTGCACTTTCAATACCGCTCTAAGCTTTCTGTAGTATTGAGCTCTCAGTGTCTGACATAAGCTTTCCTTTTTTGTCTTATCTTCCCCTGTACACTCCTTGCCATACAGAGGGCTCTAGATTTGGCAGTTCTACCTTTTTTGTTTGTGGGAACATGTTTACTCTGAACCCCTTGAATCTCCCCCTTGAATGCCTCCCACTGCTCTGACATTGATTTACCTTCAAGTAGCTGTTTCCAGTCCATTTTTGCTAAATCACTTCTCAGCTTAATAAAATTGGCCTTTCCCCAATTGAGAAATTTAACACCTGTTTCTATCTTCTTCACATAAAGGGTAGTGGAAATCCGGAATTCACTTCCCAAAAAGCTGTTGAGGCTAGGTCAATTGAAAATTTCAAAACTGAGATTGATAGATTTTTGTTTGGCAGGAATATTAAGAGTTACGAAACCAAGGCGGGTAAATGGAGTTAAGATACAGATGAGCCATGATCTAATTGAATGATGGAACAGGCTCGAGGGGCTGAATGGCCTACTCCTGTTCTTATGTTCCTATCTTAGACAAGCCCTTCTGGGTACTTACCCTGAGGGACCAACAATAGAAGGGTGAGTGAAGACATGCCAACCCCTCGATGCCCAGCAGGACTTCACACATTGATAGATGTCTCAGAATAGGTTATCTGCATGTTCTCCTCAACCAGGGAGTGATGGCACAGAGGAGACTAAATGAAAAAATTGAAAAGAAACCGAAACAGGGGAGAGAGTGGAAGGAGGGAATAAACAAACATTTTTAAAAGTAATGAGAGTGTAAAATATTTAACATTTCAGGAATGTTCTCATTGCTATTAAAAGTTTAAAACATTGCAGCGCACATGTCTTACTAATATTTAGCTGCAAACCCAAAAGTGGATAAAATGTGGGAAATTAGCTGTTAACAAAATGATGCTATGTTGAATAGGGCCCTTTTATTGGCCACTCCAATTTGCCGCACAACTTGCTGTGCCCTGAGGGAAAGCCAAACACGTCTCCACGGGGAAAGGGGTACGAAAGTAGAGGGAGAATCACTCCAGGCTGTGCCTGAGCATCTCCTGGACGCTGGTTATAGAGTATTATTGTCATAGGCCTGAAAACATACAAAAGACACATGTGCTTCCTCATTCATTTCTAAAGTTGGCTGTTTGATTCCGCTGCCCATTTATTGACAGCACCATTTTCTTTTGAAGAGCTGTGAATACTGCTGTGTGTCTGTTTTATTAACCTGCAGGGAACGGAACACCAAAACTGGAGACTTGAACATGAATACACTTCAGTGAATCAGTCAGGAAAATGCAAAAGCTGCTCCCAGATCAGGTTTATTGTTTTAATCCGGTCGCTTGGTCTTTTTGTTTCACAACAAAAGACTCACTGTTAAAGGAATTGCTGTGAACCAGAGTGCATCTTTGCAAAATTTCCAAAAGATACAAAAACTTTGGACTGCTTTCTTCCTTTTTGTACATTAGATTGATGCAACTAAAGGCAACTATCGACAAGGACACATCTCATGATAGTAGCGGTTACTGGGAGTAAATAGGGCTCGACTAATTTAAGCTGCAGCACCTATTCAGAAGTAAAGTGCAGTGACCATTGTTATATAGACATAAAGTATTTGAGGGTTCCTGCCAGCTGTGGAACCGTCGCTTGGCATGAGTCAGCACCTTCAGAACAGCAGAGAAATATGGAGGAGGGAAATCTTGAGGGAGTGGGGAGAAGCTGCTTTATGAGATCAGAAACAAGTGGATTTTAATTGAAAATAATAAACCTGTTCTTTTGATAACGGGTCATTTAAGTCAAGTAAATGAGAAGTGGGCTCCTTTGTTTGATTTAAATCTAGTATTTGGGATAGCCCCCAAAGATCTAATGTGTTTTTAAAAATTTGTTCTTGGGGTGGGGTGACACTGGCAATGCTGCATTTATTGCCTATCCCTAGTTTCCCTCAGAATTTGGTGGTGGGCCTTCTCCTTGAACCGCTGCAGTGCCTGTGGTGCTTGTGCTCAACAATGGTGGTATGTAGGGAATTTCCGGATTTGGCGCAGCGACAATAAGGAACAATGACTATTGGATAATGTGTGACTTGGAGGTGATGTTCCCATGACATTGCTGCTCCTGTCTTTCTTGGTGGTAGAGGTTGTGAGGGTGAATGGTGCTACTGAAGTAAATTTGGTGAGTTGCTGCAGTGCATCCTGTAGATAGTGCACACTGCAGCCATAGCAGGTGGTGGAGGGGGTAGATATTGAGTTTGATGGCAGGGATGCTGATCACACATGAGTTATATTTTAAGAAGTGATTTAAGCCTGTACCTTGAAGATTATTTAATTGGTTTCCACAACAACAAAACCATGGAATGTTGTTTTCCTTGTCTCCGCAAAACCAGCGCCTATTCCCAGACTGCCCTTAACATTGCCTGCATCTAATCCACACTGTGGTATTGTCCAACTCCAATATCACCAACTAGTGGACGAGTGCCGTCACTGTAATAGGCATAACAAGCTGAGGGTGTACCAATGTAGATGATTTCTATTCTAATAACTTATTTTAGTCACTAATAGTGACCATTCCTTGCAGTGACTTTATTCCGGAAAAATGTTCAACGTTTTGCTTTATCGTTTTTTTATAGTTAGATATGAACATACCAAAATGATGGGCAGGAAAGATCAGCTCGTCCATCAAGTCTGCCCCACGCTCATGATGGCTGGAGCGTTGTGACTAAACACTTCCAACCCACTCTCCCCCACCACCCGCTCCCACCCCCACCCCCACAGCCATGTAATCTCCTGGGAGTAACAAGAAACCAGAGAAAAACCCAGGGCCAATAAGGGAAAAAATACTCTGGAAAATACCTCTCTGACCCCCCTCTGGCAATTGAAACCAGTCCAGGAGATCGCATGGACCACATATTATCTATAATGATACTTATCTTCTATATGATGCGATCTCTGCCCCAGTCAAGAACCAGTCCAGCTCCCTCTTGAAGGCAGAGAGACAGCACCCACCACATCAGTCGGCAACACATTCCGGAGGCTCACTGGCCTCTGGGAAAAGAAGAACCGATTAACATCCAATCTATTGTTACTTTAACATAGTTCAAATGCATGTCCCCTGGTCCTCCCCCATCTGTCAAACAGGAATAATCCATCAATAAGGATGCTATCCAGCCCTTTCATTTATTTTATAAACCTCTATCAGATCGCCTTTAAGTCTACGCTGCTCTAGAGTAAATAGACCCAGCTCTTTAAGCCTATCTACCGTTCTTTAAGCTAGGAATTATCCTTGTCGCTTTCCTCTGAACCTTTTCCAAGGCCACTATATCACCCACCATGTGACGGGATCAAAACTGGGTGCAGAACTCCAGATGCGGTACAACCAGCGGCCTGTATAATGACAGAATGGTGTCCTATGATTTATACTGAATGGTTCTATTAATACAACCCAATACCTGTTAGCATTAGCTACAATTTCTCTGCATTGGTCATGAACCTTCAGTGAACTGCGTACAATAACACCTAGATCCTTTTCTCTCTCAACAGCTTTCAGTATCATTCCCTGTAAATGATAAGTGTATTCTGTGTTGGCCCTACCATGGCTGATGGCTGGCATCACTTTTCTGTTTCTTTCTTTCTATATTGGCAATGAAAGATACAGTTTTTTTATTACTGCTAAACACAATACACACTTGAAATCAGAGAATAAAATAGTACATGTGTCAAAATATTCCAGAAATTGGAAGTGCTGAGCGTGAGAAGGAGAATTGGATTTGTCCTGTGTGGAGGAATTAGTACACCTGCTGTGTTCCTTTGGTGTTGGTTCTTCAGAACTTTCTGAATTGTTTCTTTCGTCTTCCTTAGAGTCATCTCTTCCTCTTCCTCCATCTTCTCAGATATCACGATGGATTCTTCACCTGAGAAGGCATCCGTTGCATGGGAAACACGTTTATCTGTAACGTCATGAAAGTAGGAATCAGGAAATGGTTTCTTTGTAGCCAGCTTCTCATAGGGATCTAATTTTTTACGGACTACTGTAATAGACATTGGTATCAATTTTCTGGTCAAATTTATGAAATGCAGATAAAAGAAGACAACGAGCATTGCAAAAATATGTATAAAATATAATCGGTATCAAATTAACCTACATCACATGTGTTTGACATCTGTTTATAGTATTCTTCAATTGAACTCAATAGAATCTGAGTTGGCTGTGGAATTTTTCTCCTTTGCCCTTTAGTACTTGTAAGATTACAATCCTTCTATCTGGTTTATTCAGGGTTTCTTTTATTTTAAAAAGGGCGGAACTCTCTTTTGTCCTTTTCCTAAATTTGTTGAGTCATCTTGAGTCTTACCACCTTCTCAAGACATAAACCTCTTCCTCCAATCTTTTGTAACTCTGGTGATGTGTAAAACATTAGCAATTTTTTGGCTATTTCACTACGCATTACAGTGATATGAGAAGTTGTGTCAGAGGCCCTGTAATGTATTCCTATCCTGGAATTCTCTCTCATTGAAGTATGTAGTGAGTTTAGGTTTCCACGCAATTTTGGAAGACTTACATCCAGTGAAAACTATATGAGATTCTATCAAATATTAAGTGGTTAATTTTTTATTATTAAGGTGGTAAATCAGTAGATTTTCATTTAACTAACCATCTTGGATTATCTTTGGCAGTGAATTATGAAGTAAGAATGTGACCCATGCATTCTTATGCACTGTTTACTGCCAAAACTGCCTTACCAGGGCCACGCAGGATGCTTTCCCCCAGCCTGTTATCAATATGCTTCGTGTTGAAAGGTTGTCTCTCTTGTTCTGCTGATAAATTACTTTAAGGTGGTTAAATTTGGAAATGATTTTATAAAAGACTTGACAAATTTACAACTTTATTTTTGGAACCACAGTTTTGTAGATCAGCAGAAACAGGTACCAGTTTATTATTTCTTTTCCAGTCTAAGTGTGTTTATTTAACTTTTGATATTACTATTTAGGCCATATACTGTCTCAAAGAGTTATGTGCCCAAGTCTAAAAGGAAATTCTTTGTGTCTTACTATTTTTCTCTGTTAATTAAAATGGAGCCACCAAAAGTTTTAATAAAGTGTACATGAGGTGCTCACATGTATAATTTCATGTTTTGTCATTACTTAAAATAATTTTGCTTTCGTGCAACATTCCAAGACACCAAGTCCAGGTTAATGCTTGAGCTTCATATTCTACCTGTTTGACTCACAGATGATTGATGCAGGCAAACAGCTGCATTTGATTAAAGGCAAGTCTAGCTGTACAGGCAAAAGGGGAATGTCAGACAACATCTCCTGCAGGTATCCACCTTAAACCAGATTAAACAAAAGGAATCAATTAGCAAAGAGTGTGAATGAAAAATATATGGCTTTGATGAATGGCCTCTGACTTTGGCTTTATACAGCTCTGCAGTGCCGTTTGCACCGCACTAAACTTAACAGTTAGGATGGCGTATATATACAAACACAATTATAATACAACATATTGGCCCAGAAATTGTTCAGAGCGGTGAACCAACAATGCTCGCTGCTCCATAGATTTATACCAACCCATTAACTTACCGCGGTCTTTACTGGGTGCACTTACTCTAATAGGAAGCGGAGAAGAGCCAAGCGTTAACTCCAGTGAAGCTAGGACCCATGGGAGAAGAGAGAGGATTCGCTCTCGACCAATCAGATTGCAGCATTTTTGACATGCTGCGAAACTGTTTCTGCAGGCTTGGAACGTGAAATCGTTCATTGTAAAAACAGTTACAGACAGCGAGAAAAGAGACAATAATAAATCATCAAATTAAATAAAAGAGACAGAAGGGAAAAGTAAAAAAAAATTTTAATGACCAAAAACTATTAAAATAAGAAATAATGAGACTCCACATTTTTTTAAATTAATTTTTCATTGTTTGGCAGTCATTAAGTCTTGCCATGCTATTAAAATTTAGTTTAGACCTGGTATTTTTAAGCGGACCTGTTTTGTGGTGATATTAGTTACTTTCCAGCTGGGCAGTTGAGCAAGTTAGCGCTTTTTCAATGATTTCACTGATTGCAGCCGACACTATCCCTTTAATTCGAAGCTGTCATATTGCCGGTGAACCAAGAGGAGCAAGTTCTGGATTTCTGTGTTTCACTGCCCATGTGTAAAATCTGGAACTTGCTCCTTCATTTCGCCACCAACGATGGTGAGCGCTGTTGAGCTCACCATTCTTTTCCAAGCAAATTCTGCCCCAATATATTACCTTCATGCAAAAACAGAAGGTGTTTCTGTGATGGTGAAAGGATACATGTGAGAAACCTTTGAACATCCCTATTTGTTGAACTGATCTACTGGATGTAGCTGTTGAAAATGAAGAATTGTGTTTTTTCAAGCTGTATCAATTTATCCAGTACTTTATAAGAAACCAGCATTTTCATATAATGGGCAATCGGCAAAGCTTACTGAGGAATAACTTATTTTAAAAGAAAAACCAGCCAATTGGCCCATCTTGGTCCATTTCTGTGTTATTTTTTCCCCTTGGTTGCATCTCTATGCCTGTCTACAGACAAAGCTCTGCTAGTTCCCTTCAGTCTGACTTGGTCTCCAAGGAAATGTAGTTTGCTTTCAGTAATTACCATTAGGAATGTTAGCAGCTGAAGTCAAAGTAAATTCACAGTAAAATTCGCAACTATTAATTTGCATTGCTTTTTTGTTTTACAATGTACATGTGAATTCTGGTGTATAAGTAATTTGGTCCCAAAATTCCTCCGGTCATTACCCTGGTGAATGTGCACCTGATAGTGCCCTCCAGTGCTTAACCGATTGGAGCTTGCGAGATCAATGGGAGGGCACTTCATTAGTACGGGGCAGGCAGGTATAAGCACCACTACAGGTGGATCTCTGTCACCAGCCTGCACCATACTCATGGAAACCTGCCCATTTGCCTGCATGGGGGGGACGGGCGGGGGGCCGGGGGGGGGGGGGGTGGCTGTTGACCACATTCTCCTCAGCCCCCTGAGCAAAGGGACATGTAAGAAACAAATATCTTCTGTGGTGCCTCATGCTAAGAATCTCCAATCTAGGCACATTAAAATGTTTATCCTCCTCTTCTTCATAGCGCAGGAATAGAGGGATTCCCATTAGGAAACCCATTTCCGTAATCCAGAAAGCTCGCAAAAACTGTCAGAAGTTTTCAGATGGAGCGAGAACCAACCAAAAATCACCGTGTAGACAAAATTTCTGCAAGCTTCAATCAGGAAATTCAAAATGGCCTCCTCCATCTGGTATCCACCTCAGAGGGGACAGTTGTACTGCTCATACCATCACTTTTAAAGTAGCAATTCTCTGGAAGGTGGGGTTAAGGGGAGGAAGGTTGGGTGAAATGTCACAGGAATGTTGTCACAGGCTGGGCTCCGGGTGGGCAGCAATAAGGACTAGCAATCTTGTTGGTGGAAAACTCTGGTGGTTGGCTTTTCACTGAAAAATCTATGCCTAAGTATCATTCACACGTTTCGGAAATATTTTAGCATAGATTACAATTTTTGTTTAATGTTCTTTTACTTTCCCCCCCTCTAAATCTTCACATGTCACACATTTCCCAGCTAAGAGGGATAACTGGAGATTTGCTGCCAGATTCCTAAAATTTGATCGTCATCTGTAGGAACTATATTGGTGTAGCCTAGGGTTGGCCTTCAATTTTTCCTCTCTCCTTGTGCAGAATTGTTCGGGCTCTGCTTGGCACCTTTTGACAATGCTGATATCAGATCACATTGTGCGGGGAATAACAGTTGTGAACCTGTGTCCTACCACAATGTTGCAGCTCCAATGTGCTCTTCCACCATGCAGGCTTGGTGCAGGATGCAAGAGTCTGGTTGAACATGCGATCACTCTTCAGTAGTGTGCCCCTTTAATAATTCTTCAATATTTATATTCTGTGAACACAAAACTCAATTCGCTTCACCTGTAATTCTCTCCGAGGTTGACAGCAATCACAGTTACGAGCACAACATCAACTCAAAGACTGCAACATGTTCACATGGTATCAGTAAGAACTCATTTTGTTTTGACTTACAGGCAATTAAGGGGTAAAACAAAAGTAAAATACTGTGGATGCTGGAAATCTGTGACGAAAGATCTTCGACCTGAAACGTTAACTCTGTTTCTTTCCCCACAGACACTGCCTGACTTGCTGAGCTTCTCCAGCATTTTCTGTTTTTATTACCCAAAGGGTAAAAGTCAGGAACTCTCATCCATGCTCACAGAAAAAGGTAGTGCATTAACACCACCGCTGTATAATCACCCACAAACAGACCACAGGGAGAATGTTTCAAGACCTGAGACATAGCATTAATAACAAAAATTAGGAACAGCAGAAGAACCTCAACTGAACTCTCGTGAGAAATTTAAATAAACTGTTGGGGAGGGAGACTAAATATAAATCATAAGCTTTTGTGATCTAAAACTGATTGTGAAAGTAGAACCAAGTTGAAAACATACTGGGCTAAAAATTCAGCCCGTTTTTCAGGCACTACTATTCAACCATGACAGGCACATCACTCAAACATCCTGCAGGACACTCACCGACACACTTCTTGCTTTCTTGCAGGAGAAGGTGGCGCATAACAGGAGGCAACAAGTGGCAGTGGCATTTAGCCCCTCGAGCCGGTTCCGCCATTCAATGAGATCATGGTTGATCTGTGATCTAACTCCATATACCCGCCTTAGCTCCATATCCCTTAATACCTTTGATTAACAAAAATCTATCAATCTCAGATTTAAAATTAACAATTGAGCTAGCATCTACTGCCACTTGGTAGGTAAGGTCCCAAAATGGCATCTGGAATGGGCGCCATCTTGGTAAAGGCATTTGTGCATGCGCAGGTAACGAATGCCAGCAGCATATAAATTAAGGAGAATACGTGTTAGATCAGTGTCCACCACTGATTTAAAGGGATAGATACCATTTTGGCACTCAACTCTCCAGCCAACACACTGTCTTAAGCACGAACAGCTGAACATGTCTTAGACGGCCGGAGGACCCCCAACAGTGCTCCTTAAAGGGACCAAGCATAATTTACAGGTTAATTGATGGATTATTGCTTCTGGCTGCAGATGCATTTGTACCTGTTTTTGGAGGTCTCCTATACTTGAATACTGGGACTAGGGGACATAGCCTAAAATTTAGAGCCAGGACGTGCAGGAATGAAGTTAGGCAACGCTTCTACACGCAAAGGGTGATAGAAGTTTGGAACGTTCTTCTGCAAGTGGCAGTTGATGCTAGCTCAATTGTTAATTTTAAATCTGAGATTGATAGACTTTTGTTAATCAAAGGTATTATGGGATATGGAGCTAAGGCGGGTATATGGAGTTAGGTCACAGATCAACCATGATCTCACTGAAAGGCAGAACAGGCTCGAGGGGCTAAATGCCACTGCCACTTGCTGCCTCCTGTTGTGCGCCACCTTCTCCTGCAAGAAAGCGGGACGTGTGTTGGTGAGTGTCCTGTAGGATGTTTGAGTGATGTGCCTGTCATGGTTGAATAGTTGCCAGTGAGTTGTGGGTGTGGGGCTTGCAACAGTGGTAATGTGTGAGGGTGAGAGGAAGCATCTGATTGGAAGAGTTGAGTACTGATTGAAAGAGTTAGTGTGTAGGTGGGTGATGGGAGGGTGTAGTGCGTGGAGCAGTGGATGCGGCTAGTGGTGCAGTTGGTAGGAGATGTCACTTGACAATTGACCTCACTCACCTTGACCACTCGTGTCAAATCATTGAACTTCTTCCTGCACTGCATCCATGTTCGTGGTGCTATGCGCCTGGCATTGACTTCGTCCCCTACTGCCTCCCGTTGCCTCGGGAGTATATATCTGGAGGGCCTCTTGCCCCCTGCAAATATAGGATGCCCCTCCTGCTGTCCTCCTCTTGCACCAAGGCCTCTAGTGCATCAGCAGAGAACCTTGGTGCACGCTCTCTCACAGGTCTGGTACAAACTCAGATCGGCAGATTGGTGAGGTCTGGCATGCAAATTGAAGGATGTGGGATTTAGTTGTGTGCAGCCTTTATTCAATGTTTTAACATAACTCAAAAGTTTGGGATGGGACCTGCATCTGTTTTTTATGTTTGTGATGTCTGATCTCCGTTCAGACTCCGTGCGGACCTGTATCTTATTTTTTGTAAATAAGAGGTGCAGGCTGCCTTTAAGAGGTGTTGGAACGACCGGGCACGGGTTGACCATGCACCGCGACCCCCGTGGCTGGATTCGGGAGTTATCGAATTTAACCCCCGGTGGGTTTTTTCAAACTCTGTTTCTAGCTTTTATTGAGGGTTTCAGTTCATTCTGATGAGGGGTTTATACCAAAGGTTTTCTTGGTCTGACAGTGCACGGTTGATTCACTTTGTTTAACATCCTTGGCACTGCACTGACAGTGCACTCCAACCTCAGAGAACAGGACTGGCTGAAAGTTGAATTGTAAGAGAATAGTACTGCAGGGGAATGTAAATCAATGTGAATTGTTTGCTCTCTCAAGTATTCTATGTGTTTTGTGTTGAATAGATTTCGAGCACTATAAAATAACTCTTAGTTGAAGGGCTCCTCCATGGTTATGAAGTCGATGCAACAAAAATGTTTTGCTTATTTACTGTATTTTTGCAGTAACTGAACACCATTCCAAACCGATACAGAGACACAAAAGCCATCTAATTGCACCATTGACATATCAGTTAGGATATTTCTCATGATGCATATCTGCAACTCAACATTGAATATCAGGTAGTAGTTGATCTTTACTCAGACTGACCGGTAGCTATATGATTTTTGATTTTTAAAAAAACTCACCACAGTTTCCCTCGTGACTCAGTTCTTTATGCAGTGGAGAACAGAGCCACACAGAACTGGAAGCTCTCAGGTTTAATCCCTTATTTGTACTGAGTTATCTGATCTCAGCTGGAGTGTTGAGAAAGAATTGACTTCAACAACCCTGGGAGGGAAAAAAAACAGCCAAACTTCTAGCTCTTGATTGTTGTTCAGTGGCACCTGAAAATGTACATCTATGGACATGGTTAAGGACAGCATTGAATGTAACAGTGCTGACCTCCATGATTGAATAGCCCAGTGACATTCAGGTTATAGTCACACATCTAAATGGCCACTCAAGCAAGATCCTGGAGGGCATCTGTTGCTTGTACCCTAGCATGAGTCATTGCCTTCAGGAGAGGAAGGAAGAAAATTGAGGAGGAGAAATCAGGAAAAATACAGTTAGATCTGCATTAAGAAGATAAAGATGGTGTCTAAACAGTGTGTAAAAGATCTAATACATAGCCATCTAGTGGACTTGATTCATGATTCTCCCTCTGTCTACTTATGCCCAGTGCATGCACTACACAATCAGATGGATGAGTTGTCAGTCTCTCGGGCTCAGCAAGGGGTCTTTCAACAACTAATCATTCGGTACAGGTCCAAATCTATCAAACACAAATCCTGATGATATTTAAAGGGGTATGTGATTCACCTTGACAGCACATTTCCCTGTAGTACGGTTCCCGTTTAAAGATTTTTTTTTGTTCTGTGGATTCACCTCCTCTGGATATTGTCATATGTTGAAATACTTAATTCCTGACTTTTGGAAGCCATTAGTGAAAAATAACTTATCTCAGCCATTTGGGCTCAAGTCAAAATCCAATCTCCAGAGGAGAAGGTAATAGTTCTGGAGACTTGGAGGTGCCTAATCAGCATTCTGTGATATAGTGTACCAAGCATAACATATTTAATCACTGGGTGCAGTAATAATCAATTTGTACTGGATAGCCAGTGCTAAAATAATAAACTGTGGCAATTTGTACATGTATCTTCCGAATAAATTGTAGACATTTATAGCAAAAAAAAAGCTGAACTTAACACTGCTGATTATTCTTCCCAAATCCAACGAAACCCTAAATAGAATGTATTGCCAGCCTTGTTTGATGACCAGGTGCAGAATTTGGCTCATGGCTTTGGCTTGCTTTTTTATTTAACGCTAGCTCCAATTTATTTTAACAAAATGTTAATGCCATTTTCATGTCGACGTGGTCAGCATTTTTTTCCTGCTACAAGTAGGTTCCTGGCTTCTTCTGCTGTGTCAATGGGAGTTTATTCTATTGCTTAATCTCAGTTTTCACTAAAAGTTGAAGGATTTCCAACCACTAGAGAACTGCACTTTCGTAATTCCAAAGTGTATAATAACTCAACATGACATTGATTTAAGAAAGTGTTTAGGATGCTGGAAGGGGACCTCAATCTTAACTATTTATGAATGAGCTGGGAACTCACTCATTGTTAGAGGCAACTTTTTCATTTTATTTTCTTCTTTTTATGAGCTATGTACAAAATTAAAAGTCTAAGACTCGAAATTCCTCCCCTGCATTTGGCACAACCTGGGTGTAACTACTGGGGAGGGGGGATGAGGAGTTTGGGGGCAGAACCCAGTCCTGCCAGATTCCATCCTGTGGAGATAAGGCCAGGAAATTCCAGTGGGGGGAAGCGGAGCTGTGGGCAGATCTACTGCTAGCCCCTCATGTCAAGGGGGAGTAGCTTGGGGGAGTGCTCAGGCTTACCTGGGAAATTCTGCTCAATCCACCAGAAGATAGGCCCAACGAAACCTTTTCCATGCTAAAAGCCATTGTGGGCCTAGTGAAGGCCCCAAAATGCCGGAGGGAGCAGTAAATCGATTCTGGGGCGGATTGATTACCTTATAGCCACAGCCCAATAGCTCCTTTGGAAGCTGCAGAGCTGGGCTCACTCTATTCCTATGAGGCCATTCCAGGGCCTCCTCTCTTGCTTTGGAGCAGCATGAAGTGAGCTGCCGGTGCTCGTCATGCCTCCAAAGGCAGCTCGCCCTTCTGCATGAAGAAATTTCAGGTCGTCTGCCTAGCTGCAGCAGCCTCAGGTGGGTTGGGGGGATGTGGGGAGGAGAGGTGGGGGGGGAGAGGGAAGGACAGTAGGAGAGGGCGGGCCTCCTCTACTCCTCATGATTATTTTTTAAAACTCAGCTTTTTGGTGGTGGCTGGTTCCTAGGCCGCATCCTGGTGAGTCTGAGCAGAGCAGGCCCAGCACCTGCTCCGTTCCTTAGGACACCAATTTCCCGAGGGGTCCTGAAACAGCCATTAGGCCTCTCATTTACATACGTGAGCGACCTAATGCCTGTTTTAGGTGACTGGCAGTGGTAAATCATCCCAATTTCGTCGGGCGTCTTTCAGGTGTCCGCGGGATGCAGGACATTGCTCCCTGAAATTGGGCCCCATTGCGCACATTTTTTACACATGGTCTATTTCTGACTCAGGCTGCATTTAACAGTCTATATCATGCTGCTGATTTCAGAAATGGCACCCAGATCTATTTTAGTTTAAAAGTAATATAGAATGGCAAAGGTGCTTTTCTATATGTGATGCTATAACTGTGAACAAGTCACCTTTGTTACAGGCTTCATGCACGGGGCCAACCAAACTGTAAAAGCGCATATCTGTCAAATTAACATTTCTGTGCAATTCCTACATACGCAATTTGCAGCCAGGGCACAAACTGGTTGAACTTTTTTTTCATTTCATTCATGGTTTTAATAAAATTCATATTCCTCTTTGACAGCTGTATCACTTACAACAGTTATAATCACAGAAATGTTCTGTGCAAAACTAAAACCTTGACAATTCATCTCTTTTACATGATTTGCTGAGTATTCAAAATGTTTCCAATACAGGTATGGCAAATTTAAATAGTCAACCTATGCCAATATCGGCTGCCAAATTTGAAATAACAAGAGAATTGCTCACTTTATGTAGAGACTGCTATAATCAAAGGCAATTGTTTTAAGTCTGGAAAACAAGAACTAAGGACGCACTGGCCAGTGCTTCTGACTAGTATTCCAAGCCTGCTCAGGATGTGTGCTTCTATGAATTGGCTCCAGAGGGATACAGCTGAGTTGCCACAGGTTCAGCAGGCTTTGGAGTGATATCCTCAACATGAAGAGTGAGCTTGCTGTTGTGCACGTATTATAGGCTTTTTAAAATGCTGACACCGATTTTTTTTTTATTCGTTCATAGGATGTGGGCGTCGCTGGCGAGGCTAATATTTATTGCCCATCCCTAATTGCCCTGGAGAAGGTAGTGGTGAGCCGCCTTCTTGAACCGCTGCAGTCCGTGTGGTGACGATTCTCCCACAGTGCAGTTAGGGAGTTCCAGGATTTTGACCCAGCGATGATGAAGGAACGGTGATATATTTCCAAGTCTGGATGGTGTGTGACTTGGAGGGGAACCTGCAAGTGGTGTTCTTCCCAGGTGCCCGCTGCTCTTGTCCTTCTAGGTGGTAGAGGTCGTGGGTTTGGGAGGTGCTATCGAAAAAGCCTTGGCGAGTTGCTGCAGTGCATCCTGTGGATGGTACACACTGCAGCCATGGTGCGCCGGTGGTGAAGGAAGTGAATGTTTAGGGTGGTGGATGGGGTGCCAATCAACTGGGCTGCTTTGTCCTGGATGGTTTCGAGCTTCTTGAGTGTTGTTGGTGCTGCACTCATCCAGGCAAGTGGAGAGTATTCCATCACACTCCTAACTTGTGCCTTGTAGATGGTGGAAAGGCTTTGGGGAGTCAGGAGGTGAGTCACTCGCCACAGACTACCCAGCCTCTGACCTGTTCTTGTAGCCACAGTATTTATATGGCTGGTCCAGTTAAATTTCTGGTCAATGGTGACCCCTGGGATGTTGATGGTGGGGGATTCGGCGATGGTAATGCCGTTGAATGTTAAGGAGAGGTGGTTAGACTCTCTCTTGTTGGAGATGGTCATTGCCTGACACTTGTCTGGTGCCAATTACAAAAAATGAACTAAGTGTCACCTCAGCCATTGGTGATTGACTCCAATATTTGGAATAATGGTTATTTGTTTATAATTCCGCTGAGGCTGAGTAATAGGAAGGTCATATTTCAGTGCCAGTTTCACTGACAGATAAACAAATAATTCATCCAGTGTAGAATTGCAAAGTACTAACACTTCACATTCACTACCAGTGTATAGAATCCCCACTCCAAACATATCACTTAAGTCCTGATCCATAAACTGTATCCAAAAAGCAGGACAAATCCAATCCGGCCAATTACCGCCCCATCAGTCTACTCTCAAACATCAGCAAAGTGATGGAAGGTGTCGTCCACAGTGCTATCAAGCGGCACTTTCTCACCAATACCTGTTCACCGATGCTCAGTTTGGGTTCTGCCAGGACCACTCGGCTCCAGACCTCATTACAGCCTTCATAGAAGTTACAACATGGAAACAGGCCCTTCGGCCCAACATGTCCATGTCGCCCAGTTGGTCCAAACATGGACAAAAGAGCGAATTCCAGAGGTGAGATGAGAGTGACTGCCCTTAATATCAAGGCAGCATTTGACCAAGTGTGGCACCAAGGAGCCCCAGTAAAATTGAAGTCAATGGGAATCAGGGGGAAAACTCTCCAATGGCTGGAGTCATACCGAGCACAAAGGAAGATGGTAGTGGTTGTTGGAGGCCAATCATCTCAGCCCAGGACATCGCTGCAGGAGTTCCTCCGGGCAGTGTCCTAGGCCCAACCATCTTCAGCTGCGTCATCAATGACCATCCCTCCATCATGAGGTCAGAAGTGGGGATGTTCGCTGATGATTGCACAGTGTTCAGTTCCATTCGCAACCCCTCAGATAACGAAGCAGTCCAAGACCTGGACAACATTCAGGCTTGGGCTCATAAGTGGCAAGCAACATTCGCGCCAGACAAATGCCAGGCAATGACCATCTCCAACAAGAGAGAGTCTAACCACCTCCCCTTGACATTCAACGGCATTACCATCACCGAATCCCCCACCATCAACATCCTGGGGGTCACCATTGACCAGAAACTTAACTGGACCAGCCACATAAATACTGTATCCATGGATACGAGGTAAGATAAATTCATTCATTTTATTCGTAGGGGCTGCTGTGGACTTTGCCATGCCGATCGGAGCAATTTCTGGCCCAATAGGTTTCTGTCAGGTAGTTAGACCTCCATTAGATCACAAGATCACAGATGAGAAAAGCCATTCTGCCCAACTTAATTGGTCCATCCAGAACAGCCATACACTCCTCCATTGCTGCATCTAATTGTTTCTTAAATGATTCCAAGGTTTTCACCTCCATCACTCTGCTCAGAAGCCCATTCCAACCGTTGATCACACTCACCTGATATGTCCTAAAGTTACGTTGAACTAGTTTGAACCTGTGTTCCCTTATCCTACTTCTTCTACATCATAACTATCTTATAAACCTTTGTAAGATCACCTCGCAGACGGCTTCTTTCCAGGCTGAAAAGCACAAATTTCTCCAGTCTTTCCTCATAACTCAGACCTTTGACGATAGGCATCAGCCTGGTGGCTCTTCTCTGCACTTCTTGCAGCACTTGAATGTCTCTCTTGCTGCTCAGCAACCAGCATTGAAAAAAGAAAGAAGGAAAGAACAAACTTTCATTTAGGTCATCAACCTGAAACATTGGCCTCCATTTTAGCACCCGCTATCGGGTGCGTTCCTGGCGGGGGGGGGCTCCGAAAATCGGGGAATCCCGGAACGGGTCGAGAGCCCGGCTCCAACCCGCCCACTTCCGGGTTCCCCACAGACGCGCCGGCGTGCGCGCGCAGCTCCCGCATGTGGGACTCCCGCAGGCAATTAAAGCCAGCGGGATGCCACTTAAGACTATTTACATTGCTATTTCAGGTCATTAACAGACCTGATTAAGGGATTATGTCAGGAGGGGTGGGATTTTAGAAACAACTGGGACTGTTTCCCGTACTGGAGGAAATACTCCCAGTTCAAATGGACATGTTGCAGCCATCAGCCTGTGGCAGCTGCAAAGGTCCATTTGACAGGTGGGGTGGGGGAGACACTCACTCATTGCAGGAGGCCACTCTGTCACTTGGGACAAAGTTTGGCCTCCACCACCCTCCTCCTGACAATCAAATGCACCAACTTGCACACTTACCCCAGGGTCCAGAGACATGTACCTACCTTGCGGACCCCCTCAGATGTACATCTTCCGGATGGGGGCTGCCGTAGCTGCAGTCATGACCTCCTCGGAGGGCGAACAGCGTCACCAGCTTCGCCGGCCAAGCCGTCCACCTCTGACACGTGGAGCTTCACAACACAGTGCTGTGACACATCCACCTGCACAGCAGGAGGGAGGGCAACCGCAGAAAGAGATGCGTCGCAGAGGGCACTACCCTCGCCACAGGGTCTACAGACCGAGGCTCAGGTTCCTGGACCTCTCTGAGCAGCAGTGCACACGGAGGCTCAGAGTCACTCGACATGTAGTCGTGGACATCTGCAGCCTCCTTCATGCCGAGCTGCTCCCAGCTGGCCCGAGCACCATCTTCCTACCTGTCGCTGTCAACGTCACCACTGCCCTCAACAACTTCTCCTCCGCATCCTTCCAGGGTGCCACCGGGGACATCGCCGATGTCTCTCAGTCGTCTGCACAAAAGAGCCCTGCAAATACACCTACACCCACTCTGCAGTGACACAATGGGTGGCATCAGTTGTGGGTCTTCATTGTGATCCTCAAGAAAGGGCATTATTGCACAAACCAGACAAGATTCGCAAAGACGTGACAGTAGTGGTGACAATATAATATGTGATGTGAGTTGGTCAGAAATTAAATAGCAGTAAAAACCATGACAAACCCTCAAACACCCTTGTGCATCCCCTTCATGCTCACGACACGTTTGCCTTACGCTTCCTACTGCACATATGTGATGCATGCCCTGTGGCTGCAGCACAGGTAGTGGCAGGTTGAGTGAGGCTGACCGTGAAAGAGATGCATGAGAGGGTGAGTATGAGATAGAGCCATGAGATTGTATGAGGATTGGGTTGAGTGGTAGTGGCGGGATGAGTACTGGCGAGGTGAGTAAGTGCAGGTAAGATGAGGATGAGCTTTGAGTGGGTGTGAGGAGTGATGTGACAGAGTAGTGTTGGCAGTGCAGAAGGAGATGTGGGGTGGGGGCGGTGATGTGGCAGACGGAGTGTAGGGGAATGAGTAAGTGTACTCACTTTAGCTGACCTACTTAGGTCATTGCAGCGCCTCCTGCACTGTATGCAGGTGCGCGATATGTTGGTGGTGCAGGTGACCTCCTCTGCCACCTCGAGCCAGGCCTTCCTGGTGGCAGAGGCAGGCCGCTTCCTCTCGCCCGCCAGGGGGGATGATCTCTGTCCTCCCCCTCCTCCTCACCCCATCTAATGATACCTGGAGTGAGGTATCATTAAACCTGGGAGCAGCCTTACCCCTGGGCTGCTCCATGCTGTTTTTTTTCCTATTTGTTGCAGCATCTGTCAGTGGAGGACTGCCCCTTTAAATAGAGCTCCTCCAGCTGACAGAGCTTACTGCGCATGCGCAGCCCGCCCGATGCGCAGATCAGCAGTGGGGAACCCGGAAGACCAGGTAAGTGGATCCAATTAGGCTGCGATCGCGCGCAGGGCAGACTGATTTTGCCGGGCGCGTTACCCACGCGCCCAATAGCCCCCCCGCCGCGAGCCCGCAGCCCTGGTAATATCGAGCCCATTAACTCTGTTTCTCTCTCCACAGATGCCGCCTGACCTGCTGAGTGTTTCCAGCATTTTCTGTTTTTATTGCAGTTATATCGTGCCATTCATGACCTCAAGACACCCCAAACTGTTTTAAAGTCAATGAAGTACTTTAGAAGTGTAGTCACTGTTGTACTGTAGGGAAAGTTTGGTCTGACCTAAGCACTAAATCTGGCTCAGTTGGTACAAGCACTGCCAATGTGAAACTGAGCCATGTAGACTAGGAAGGGTCCAGGTTTGATTTGTTTTTTGTTGCTTCTTTCATTGGGAAGGTACAGTAACAAAGTTAACATCAATACTGTACATATTATGAACGGTCAAAATGAACATATGTAATTGTTCTTTACTGTTTACAAAAATTATAGCCCTGATTTTAACTCCGGGCAGGTTTTGGGTGGGTGGGTGGTGAGGTGCGTTGGAATCACCCCCGCTGAAACACAAATTAGGCCCAGGCTATTTTTACCCCCGGGCCTCATTAACATGTTGCTGGTCCACCGAAAGTTAGCATGCAGGTACAGCAAGCAATTAGGAAGGCAAATGGTATGTTGGCCTTCATTGCAAGGGGGTTGGAGTACAAGAGTAAGGAAGTCTTGCTGCAATTGTACAGGGCTTTGGTGAGACCACACCTGGAGTACAGTTTTTGTCTCCTTACCTAAGGAAGGATATACTTGCCCTAGAGGGGGGTCCTGGGATGAGAGGGTTGACCTATGAGGAGAGATTGAGTAGAATGGGCCACATTCTCTGGAGTTTAGAAGAATGAGAGGCGATCTCATTGAAACATGTAAGATTCTGAGAGGGCTTGACAGGATAGATGCTGAGAAGATGTTTCCCCTGGCTGGAGAGTCTAGAACTAAGGGGCACAATCTCAGGATAAGGGGTCGGACATTTAGGACTGAGATGAAGAAGAATTTCTTCACTCAGAGGGTTGTGATCTCTGGAATTCTCTACTCCAGAGGGCTGTGGATGCTCAGTCGATGAGTATATTCAAGAATGAGGTTGATAGATTTTTGGACTCTAAGGGAATTAAAGGATACGGGGATCGGGCAAAAAAGTGGAGTTGAGGCCAAAGATCAGCCATGATCTTATTAAGTGGCAGAGCAGGCTCGAGGGGCCATATGACCTACTCCTGCTCCTAATACTTCAGTTCTTATGTTCTTATGTCCACTTCCCACCCGTTTGGCACATGCAGCTCACCGGCTGTATCAAATGGCTCAGGCCTCACAGTGGTTACAATGGGTGGGCAATGGATTTGCTTGCCCAGCGACCGCTTGTTGTGCTCCTAAACTGAAAATCGGCCCTCTGGTGTCTTTTCTAGTTTCTTAAGACCTATCACAACATCGCAGCTAAGTGCCAGTGGAAAGCCAGGGGTCTGAGATCCTTATGGCTGCTCAGGGCTATCGTGAGCCTCTTGAGACAGAGTTAGCCCTTCACTCAGGGCTGCTGAGTCCTGAGATAGACCCGCAACTGCTTGACTATTTGTTATTGGATTATCCACAGCCTGGTTCTGCTCTATTCTTTTAACCTATGAAGGCATCTGAGAAGTAATGGGGGAGATTGTCTGGAGATCTTTGTTGTGGTGCTGTCCTGAGAGAAATCAGCCTCATCAATGTGATTTCCAGCTATCCCACTTGAGCTAGAAACAGGATACTGGTGCCCCACAATCTTCAGGGGAACAGACTTGATGAAAGCACCAATATCCCTCAAACCATGAGAGTGGGTCAGATATCCTCCATTACCATCTGAGATGCTGCTCTGGATAATTCGGAATCTGGTAGCCATCAACCTCTCCATATTGTCTCGCAAGGTCTGAAGGTCAGCAGTCAATCCTTCTACTTGGAATACACCACCCAACCTGGGTACTTCATTATGAGGGGGAAGAATGCAAATGTTGCTGGAGATGCCGCTCTCTTCAGCATGCATTGCATTGAAGAAAATCACTCTTGGATTGTGTCGCAGAGGATGACATTTAACTCTGCCACTATGCCAGCCAATTGCCACATCTGCTGGGAGGCTCCATAATACTTTCGCATATACCTGATGCTCTATGAGCATCCTTCATTTCACAGCAGGGCCCTTGAGATCTTAGTACACTCACTCTGCAGCTGAAGACATTTTCTTAGCCTCCACTAAGCAACATCAGGCTCCACTTCCACACATTCAGCCTTTGGCTTCTTCATGGTCACTGACTCACCCAGTGACATTTTTTTATCTACACTATCTTGGTGATCCCCAGTGATTCTGTCTGGGCTGGTGAATGTAAGTAAGAAGGAAAGTGACTGGGTGGGTGGGTTTCTGTGGCAGGTGACAGATGTAGACGAGCCTGGAATCTCTTCTGCAGCTGTTTCCTGTGTTCCCACTTTTCTTGCTAGTTCTAAGGATACAAACAAAAAACAATGGCTATCTCTTGTCACTTAATGAAATCCTCATTTACTTATTTTGGAGTTTCAATTAAACATTTTGTTCCTGTTCTGATCTGTTTTCATAATCAGGGCTTAACATTTATGCACTTGATCATCAAAACTGACTGTGAGCCCAGGACCTCCAACTTCTCTGTCTGTTACAGCTTGGGAAGAGCTATTTCCATGGATTCCCATGGCCTCTTCCTTCTGATGAGTTATTTGCTGGATGTCTGGGGATCCAGTAGCCTGGTATTGTGTGCTAACTTCTCCTGCAAACAGAATGTGTAAACATGATACGGCAGCAGCAGTTATTGATCTTTACCTTTGCTGCCTATGTCAGGTCATTAAGTTTCTTCGTTTGTTGTGGCGGGGCGCTTTCTTGGGGTTATAGAGATGCTACTGACTGCTACTGCCACCTCTTTCCGTATCACACAATCAGCTGTATTGGCAGATCCCTTGCCTCCAGTCCCAAGAATGGCAACCCTTCTCTGTCTAATTTCACCCAGCAGTACCTCCATATTGTTCTTTGTAAGGTTTGCAGTCCTCTTTTTCTTTCCTTTTGTAGGCATCATCTCTGTTTCTTATGCAGTTAACTAGCTCATTTAAACTGATGCAGGCCTTTTAATCCTGCTTGGGGCCTAAGACTCCTAAGTTTTCTGGACCTCTCTGGGTTTAACTGCCCTATTGCTGGCAGGGCTCCTGTCCTGGCTCCGCTCAGCTATATTCAAATTAGCTGACGCTGGAATTTCAGAATTTCTGGGCCTGGGCCTGCAAAAACAATCAAAATTTGACGAAGGGTCATCGACCTGAAACGTTAACCTTACCTTTCTCTCTCCACTGATGCTGCCTGAGCTGCTGAGTGATTCCAGCATTTTCTGTTTTTATTTCAGATTTCCAGCATCTGCAGTATTTTGCTTTATGTTTTACAACTTGACAGGTGTATCATTTGGGGAGGTGACTATTACCAACCAGTTGCTAGGTTACAGTTAGACTTAGCTTTAATAGTGGAAGGTACCATTACATTTCACAGTTCACCAAGCCATGTGACAGCTGACAACTCTGAAGTCTATCCTGTGTATGTAAATCTTTCTAAATACTAATGTAAGTGATTCACATAGAGTAATTGGTTTGGAGCACAAGCACTGAAATAATAAGGTGAGAGCCTTTTATAAAGTTTCCAAATTAATTTCTGTCATAAGAAACTTTAAGTAATAAAACTGCTTGCTGTTCCCTACAATTCCTTGTGGAATTTGAAAGTACTTGCTTTAGTTGCCAACCTTGTGTGAAATCCAGGTGCAGAATTTGGCCTAGAAAATTGGCTTGCTTCCTTCTTTTTTTAGCTAACCAGTAGTGCCACAGAGTCTAATAATATGGACAGGCAAAGATCCAGAATCACATTAACATCAGCTTCTCTTGGCACAAGCTGCACCTTATAATCATGTAGCTGCTGACAAGTTGAGGTTGCTTAACAAAAAATAGGAACATCTGAAATAAGTAGTACATTGACAAGAGGATCTATCTTTGCAGGGTGGAAATTCCTTTAGGCTCATTTTTGGGCATGAAATGGAAGCCGGTGCTTGGACTGCGTGCCCCAACCAGGAGGTCTGAGGCTGGCCCGAAGTTAGGTATCGGGGATCATTAATATTATTTGAGTGAGCTGCTGGTGCCTGTTGTGCCTCCACAGATAGTTTGCCCATTTTAAAAAGATGATTGTCAGGCTGTTTGCCTCACCAGCAGAGGTTGAAGGTAAGTCTCGGGGGGTTGAGGGGGAGTGGTAATGGGGAGGGGGTGATCACGAGTACTGTTGAATTGGAGAAGGACTCCTGATCCTCCTGGTTCCACAGCAATAATTTTTCAATGTTAATTTAAAACTTACCTTTTGTTGGTGGCCGCTAATTAAGCTGCAGTGGCCGCAGAAGAATCCTGAGTGGAGCAGGTCCAGCTCTTGCTGCGCCCATCACTATCCAGATTCCCAGAGCAAACCTAATACAGGCCTTAGGCCCCTCATTTACCTATGTACGGGGCCTAAGGCCTGTATTAGACGGCCATAAGTGACACCTGAAAAATGGCCCAGCCCAATATCGGGTTGGATGTCTTGCAGGCATACTCTGGGCGGAGGCATTGGTCCCTGAAATTGGCCTTTGTTACGTCTGTAAAACAAGCACGAGGTCAATTTTCTACTTTTTAAACTTTTTTTACAATTTGAGAATTATCCTCGTTATTATATACATAGTGTGGGAGAACTGCCCCGTGCTCCGTGAGTGTGATTACACATTTTCAGATGGGATGTCCCAAACTGAGAACAGTGCATTGTCCTGAGGGCATACACATGCTGTATCTCTTTTGCTTATTGAAGATGATAACACAACCTCCACAGTCTGCTAAGAACACAGAGATCAGGCACAGGATCGTTCTGTAACATGGGATGAAGAGAAGATACGTTTGTGAAGAATGATGAAAGGGACATACATTTAAGTTAAATTCTAGAATTATAAATCAAGGGAGGTTCTATTGTAACCTCAAGCAGGATAGAATATATAATATAAAATAAAAACAGAAAATGGAGAAAGAAACAGAGTTAACGTTTCATGTTGAATATCTTTCGTCAGAACATAGAATATATATACAGAGGCACCCTGGTGCGAAGCCAAACCGCAGTGATTACACAGTTCGAAGGAGGTCTGCTAATTATCCAGCTGAATGGATTAACTGTTAAACGTGAATCTTAAGCTCTGTAGTTCTCTGTTCCAAGGAGAACAACCCCAGCTTCTCCAGTCTATCCACGCAACTAAAGTCCCTCAACCCTGGAATCATTCTAGTAAATCTCTTCTGCACCCTCTCTAAGGCCTTCACATTCTTCCTGAAGTGCGGTGCCCAGAACTGGACACAATACTCCAGTTGTGGCCGAACCAGTGTTTTATAAAGGTTCATCATAACTTCTTTGCTTTTGTTCTCTATGCCTCTATTTATAAAGCCCAGGATCCCATATGCTTTTTTAACCGCTTTCTCAACCTGCCCTGCCAACTTCAATGATTTGTGTACATACACCCCCAGATCTCTCTGTTCCTGTACCCATTTTAGAGTTGTGCCCTCTAGTTTATATTGCCTCTCCTCATCCTTCCTACCTAAGTGTATCACTTTGCATTTTTCTGCATTAAATTTCATCTGCCACGTGTCCACCCATGCCACCAGCCTGTCTATATCCTCTTGAAGTCTATCACTATTCTCCTCACTGTTCACTACACTTCCAGGTTTTGTGTCATCTGCAAACTTGGAAATTGTGCCCAGTACACCCAAGTCCAAGTCATTAAGATATATCAAGAAAAGCAGTGGTCCTAGTACCGACTCCTGGGGAACACCACTGCACACCTCCCTCCAGTCCGAAAAACAACTGTTCACCATTACTCTCTGTTTCCTATTACTTAGCTAATTCTGTATCCATACTGCTACTGCCCCCTTTTATTCCATGGGCTTCAATCTTAATGACAAGCCTATTATGCAGCACTTTATCAAACGCCTTTTGAAAGTCCATATACACCACAACAACTGCATTGCCCTCATGTACCCTCTCTGTTACCTCATCAAAAAACTCTATTTGCCTTTAACAAATCCGTGCTGGCTTTCCCTAATCAATCCACATTTGTCCAAGTGACTGTTAATTCTGTCCTGGATTATCGTTGCTAAAAGCTTCCCCACCACCGAGGTTAAACTGACTGGCCTATAGTTGCTGGGTTTATCTTTTTTTGAACAAGGGTGTAACATTTGCAATTCTCCAGCCCTCTAGCACCATCCCCGTATCTATTGGTTATTATGGCCAGGAGCTGCGCAATTTCCACCCTTACTTCCCTCAGCAACCTAGGATGCATCCCATCCGGACTAGGTGACTTATCTACTTTAAATACAGCCAGCCTTTCTAGTATGTCCTTTTTATCAATTTTTGCCCATCCAGTATCTCAACTACATCTTCCTTTACTGAGACTCTGGCAGCATCTTCTTCCTTGGTAAAAACAGATGTAAAGTACTCATTTAGTACCTCGGTCGTGCCCTCTGCCTCCATGAGTCGATCTCCTTTTTGATCCCTAATCGGCCCTACTCCTCCTCCGACTACCCGTTTACTGTTTACCTGCCTATAGAAGACTTTTGGATTCCCTTTTATGTTGGCTGCCAGTCTATTCTCATACTCTCTCTTTGCCCCTCTAATTTCCTTTTTCACTTCCCCTCTGAACTTGCTATATTCTTCTTGGTTCTTACTTGTGTTATCAACCTGACATCTGTCATACGCCCTTTTTTTCTGCCTCATCTTACTCTCTATCTCTTTTGTCATTCAGGAAGCTCTGGCTTTAATTGCCCTATCTTTCTCCCTCGTGGGAATGTACCTAGACTATACCCAAACCATCTCTTCCTTAAAGGCCGCCCATTGTTCAATTACAGTTTTGCCTGCCAATGTTTGATTCCAATTTACCCGGGCCAGGTCCGTTCTCATCCCACTGAAATTGGCCCTCCTCCAATTGAGTACTTTTACTTTAGAGTGGTCCATGTCCTTTTCCATAGCTATTCTAAACCTTATGATACTATGATCGCTGTTCCCTAAATGTTCCCCCACTGACACTTGCTCCACTTAGAAACATAGAATCGTAGAATCATAGAAGGTTACGGCACAGAAGGCCGCCATTCGGCCCATCAAGTTCAAGATTGCTCTATGCATGAGCAATCCAGCTAGTCCCACTGCCCCACCCTATCCCCTAGCCTACACATTTTTTTGTTTCAAGTACTTATCCAGTTCCCTTTTGAAGGCCATGATTGAATCTGCTTCCACCACTCCCCCCCGGGCAGTGCATTCCAGATCCTAACCACTCGCTGTGTAAAAACGTTTTTCTTCATATCACCTTTGGTTCTTTTGCCAATCACCTTAAATCTATGCCATCTGGTTCTTGACCCTTCCACCAATGGGAACAGTTTCTCTCTATCTACTCTGTCTAGACCCTTCATGATTTTGAATACCTCTATCAAATCTCCTCTCAACTTTCTCTGTTCCAAGGAGAACAATCCCAGCCTCTCCAGTCTATCCACGTAATTTAAGTCCCTCATCCCTGGAATCATGCTAGTAAATCTCCTCTGCACCCTCTCTAAGGCTTTCACATCCATCCTAAAGTGCGGTGCCCAGAATTGGACACAATACTCCAGTTGTGGCCGAACCAGTGTTTTATAATGGTTCATCATAACTTCCTTGCTTTTGTACTCCATGCCTCTATTTATAAAGCCCAGGATCCCATATGCTTTTTTAACCGCTTTCTCAACCTGCCCTGCCAACTTCAATGATTTGTGTACATACA
Organism: Heptranchias perlo; assembly: GCF_035084215.1. Classification (NCBI taxonomy): domain Eukaryota; kingdom Metazoa; phylum Chordata; class Chondrichthyes; order Hexanchiformes; family Hexanchidae; genus Heptranchias; species Heptranchias perlo. Next base: position 84,291,366 of record NC_090325.1, on the reverse strand, counting down.
CCCCCAGATCTCTCTGTTCCTGTACCCATTTTAGAGTTGTGCCCTCTAGTTTATTTTGCCTCTCCTCATCCTTCCTACCGAAATGTGTCACTTTGCATTTTTCTGCATTAAACTTCATCTGCCACATGTCCGCCCATGCAACCAGAGTGTCTATATCCTCTTGAAGTCTATCGCTATCCTCCTCACTGTTCACTACCCTTCCAAGTTTTGTGTCATCCGCAAACTTGGAAATTGTGCCCTGTACACCCAAGTCCAAGTCATTAAAATATATCAAGAAAAGCAGTGGTCCCAGCACCAACCCCTGGGGAACACGACTGCACACCTCCCTCCAGTCCGAAAAACAACCGTTCACTACTACATTCTGTTTTCTGTCATTTAGCCAATTCTGTATCCATGTTGCTACTGACCCCTTTATTCCATGGGCCGCAATCTTAATAGCAAGCCTACCATGTGGCACTTTTTCAAACGCTTTTTGAAAATCCATATACACCGTATCAACTGCATTGCCCTCATCTACCCCCTCTGTTACCTCATCAAAAAATTCTATCAAGTTGATTAAACACGATTTGCCTTTAACAAATCCGTGCTGGCTTTCCCTAATCAATTCACACTCGTCCAAGTGACTGTTAATTCTGTCCCGGATAATCGTTTCCAAACGTTTCCCCACCGCTGAGGTTAAACTGACTGGTCTATAGTTGCTGGGTTTATCTTTACACCCTATTTTGAACAAGGGTGTAACATTTGCAATTCTCCAGTCCTCTGGCACCACCCCCGTATCTAAGGATGTCTGGAAGATTATGGCCAGTACCTCCACAATTTCCATCCTTACTTCCCTCAGCATCCTTGGATGCATCCCATCCAGACCAGGTGACTTATCTACTTTAAGTACAGCTAGCCTTTCTAGTACCTCTTCTTTCTCAATTTTTAGCCTGTCCAGTATCTTAACTATATCTTCCTTTACCGAGACTCAGCAGCATCTTTTTCCTTGGTAAAGACCGACGCAAAGTACTCATTTAGTACCTCGGCCATGCCCACTGCCTCCATGAGCAGATCTCCTTTATGGACCCTAATCGGCCCCACTCCTCCTCTTACTACCCGTTTACTGTTAACATTTCTGTAGAAGACTTTTGTATTCCCTTTTATGTTGGTCGCTAATCTACTCTCATACTCTCTCTTTGCCCCTTTTATTTCTTTTTTCACTTCCCCTCTGAACTTTCTATATTCTGCCTGGTTCTCACGTGTGTAATCAACCTGACACCTGTCATATGCCCCTTTTTTCCATTTCATCTTATTCTCTCGCTCCTTTATCCTCCAAGGAGCTCTGGCTTTAGTTGCCCTACCTCTCTCCCTCGTTGGAATGTACCTTGTCTGTACCCAAATCATCTCTTTAAAGGCCGCCCACTGTTCAATTACAGTTTTGCCTGCTAATCTATGATTTCAATTTACCTGGGCCAAATCTGTTTTCATCCCACTGAAATTGGCCCTCCTCCATTTGAGTATTTTTACTTTAGAGTGGACAGAGTCCTTTTCCATAGCTATTCTAAACCTTATGATACTATGATCACTGCTCCCTAAATGCTCCCCCACTGACACTGACATTGCCTCATTCCCTAGAACCAAATGCAGGGCTACAGGTATAGGGGCGGGGGAGTGGGACTAGCTGGATTGCTGTTGAATAGAGCCGGCACGGACTCGATGGGCCGAATGGCCTCCTTCCGTGCTGTAACCTTCCTATGATTCTATGATTCTAGTTACCTTACTGTTCAGGACATTAATGTGAACTACTGAAACATGACGATTTGTATTTCTCTTTGCTACATGCTGGCAGAGAGGCCAAAAGTAATCGTAGATCTCTCAATGGCTTCTAAAATATACCAAATAAGGAGCTTTCCAGTAACAACTTCAAATTGTTTTTGATGCACCAGATGTAATGCTGTCACAAAGTGATAACCTTTCTTTCCCGCAGTTCTGCTGAACACGCAGGGGTACAAGTCCCTCGATCGTTGGCAGCCCTCCTGTACTCCATCTAAGTGGTCCTTCTCCATATGTGAGCCTAGACAATGAGTGTTGGCAAGCTGCTCAACTGTGTAGGGCATCTCTGGCAAACCCAAATCTGTTCTTGCATGATGTCTGCAGATCTGTATTTTCCAGCATTGAATGGTAAACATCAATCGGGAATAGGTGATCTCCTCCCCTTCCCCTTCACCAGCCCAGGGGCATGAGGATTAGAACCTACTGGTCTGCATTAATGGTACACTGGGCAGTACCTGTACTCACTTCATTCTAATCCTATTGTATTAACATAGTCATGCACAAGGACATGCAGAAAACTCCCAGTGTCTGTACCGAGATATATTGGCAGCACAAGGTGAGCTCTAACCAGCAGCCCCGAGCCCACGTACAGTAGGGTGGGAGGAGGCTCACTTGGAGCATAAACACCGGCATGGACCAGTTGGGCCGAATGGCCTGTTTCTGTGCTGTACATTCTCTGTAATTCTATTGTAAATTCTATGTAATACTTCTGCATCTTTCAAATTGACAAACACAGAGAAAAGATAATATTTCTTTTCAGTTGCTATATTGATAGAGAACACAGGGGTTATATTGGATAACCCCTGAAAACGGGTTCTGGGATCGCGATGCGTGATTAACCCACGCCTGGTCATGGCGATGTGACATTCATGCTGCCTGATGATTTAAATGATTGCTGTGTGCAGCCAGCGCTACCTCCGCTGTTAATTGGCTGAAAGCACCAGCAGGGGGCCCCTATATTGGGAGAGGCTAGCACTACTTAAAGGCAGCCTGCACCTCTTAAAAGGGGAGATGCACTGTGGCTGCAGGAAGCCCTTTGGGAAGTAACTCTGTGCTGGAAGATAGTGAAGAATGGCTGGGCCTGGGAGAGAGCGGCATCAAGGTTCTCAGACGGTGCATTAGAGGCTTGGTGGAAGAGGTGGACAGACGGAGGGGCACCCTACATCCGCAGGGGGGCAGGAGGCCCTCCTGACATATGCACAAGTGGCAGTGGAAGTCGAGCACGAGGTAAATGCCAGAAGCATCGTATCACGCATGTGAATGCAGTGCAGGAAGAAGTTCTAATGCTGATGGTCAAGTGGGAGAGGAAAGGTAAGGACTGTTGGTGAACAGGGAAGTGTCCTTGAGGTTACTGGTATCGCTTATTAATCATCTGATCATGCAGAACCCTGGCAGACTGGGCCTGTCTACCTTGTTGCCTCCCTGCCTTTTCCTCCACTTCCTCCTCCTCCATTTCTTCCTCCTCCTCTTCCTCTTCCTCTGCTCAAACTCACACCAAATAGGCGGTGGCAAGGGCTGTTCCCTCATAATGGCCGGGTTCTGCAGCATGCAGCATACAATGACAAATCTTAATACCTGCTCAGCTGAGTACTGCAAGACTCCTCCAGAGTGGTCCAGGCAGTGGAAGCATTGCTTGAGAATGCCCATGGCGTGCTCAATGATGTTCCGTGTGGCAGCTTGTATGCGCTTACTGTGCACATGTGCATGCATTCTGGACTGGAGTCATGAGTCACCTCATGAGGGAATAACCCTTGTCGCTCAGTGGCCAGCCTTTGACTTGCCGTGCTGGTTGAAATATTGGTGGCACGTTGGACTGCCACAGAATGAAGGAATCAAGATTGCTGCCAGGGTAGCGGGCATTGACCTGCACGATGCGCTGCATGTGGTCACACACCAGCTGCACATTGAGGGAGTGGAATCCCTTTCTGTTCATGAATATGGCTGAGTTCTGATGTGGAGCACGCATGGCAATATGTGTGCAGTCAACGGCACCCTGCACCATGGGGAAGCCTGCAATGCGAGCAAACCCTCGATATCGCTCATGCTGCTTGTCTCTGGCAAGAGGGAACGAGCTGAATCTCTTTGAGTGCGTGCAGAGCCTCAGTGACCTCCCTTATACAGCAGTGCATTGCAAACTGCAAGATATTTCTTATATCTCCAGCAGCAGCCTGAAAGGAGCCAGAGCTGTAAAAATTAGGCATCACAGTTACCTTGACAGCCACAGGCAATGCTGTCCTTGCCCTGCTCTGACGTTGCAGTTGTGGCTGCAGCAGTTGACAATTTCAGTCATGACCTCTTTAGTGAACCGCAGCCATCTGATGCACTGGTTGTCACTGAAGTTGAGGTAAGGGAATTGGTCCCTGGAGATCCTCGTTGAATATGGCCTCCTTCTGAGTGCCCCCGCCTCCTCCTCCTCCTCCCTCTTCTCTGAAAGGCTCTGCGTGGCCTCTCTGCATGTTCCCAGTCATGTCCAATTTCCAGAGGAAGCCCTAGCAGGCCACCCATGTCTGGAAGCAACTTTGGTGAGCACACTATTTTAAATGACACTAACAGTACTGCAAGACCAGCCAGACCACTCTCTATAGAATATTGCACATTTATCCAAGTATAGGAAATTTCCACAGACACCCACAATTGTACCAGCAGCCATAACTAATCCAGCAATTAACCTGTAACTCCTGCATGATCCCTTTAAATAGCACTGCCGGGGGGGTTCTTCATGCCGTTTAAGTCCTGTTCAGCTCTGTGAAGTTAAGACAGGGTGTTGGCTGGAGCGTGGAGGTCTAAAATTACACCGGCTGCTTAAAATCAGCGTTGCACGTTGATTTATTTCATCATCTCCCTACTCTACATGTTGCTGGCGTTCATTAGATAACCACCTTTACCAAGATGGCATCCTGTGAACTTCACGTCTGAAGTGTGTGAGCGCATCTTGGATGCCATTTTTGGGGCTTAGGAGTCCATGTAGCGCCTACAAAATGGGAGCTGCACGGCCCAATTTTGCCCCCCACATATCCCTGTAATACTTTGCGAAATACTTTCTGTACCAGTGGGACAGTAGGAAAGTTCCCAGAAAGCTCAGAGGCCTTGCCTTAAATGATAACAAAGCCTGGTACTACACGTGCGGTTCACGCTTTTGTGGCACAGATTGCAGTTTGTTATTCTAGCCGTCAAACCGTTCCATTATGTGATTTTTGAAACTTTCGTTAGCGGGTTCACACATAACTTCAAAATAACTGATTTAATAGATTTTGTTTCGATTCTCACAACATTTTTTTCTTATGTACTTAAAAACAATTTAAGTTGGCTCCTCTCCACTAAAGCAAATATTTTGCCACGCAAGAGGAAGTAGGTGCTCGAAAGCCATACTGTGGCTTTCTGTGTTCAAACTCCTGCCAGCTTTTGACTTAAGTATTCATGTAGTTCCACATACTGGCTTCAAGCAACAAATGTAAACATTCCAAGTATAATATTTAAATATCCAGGTCTCCATTGCCAAGTTAGTATTTTTTACGAAATTGTATCAGAAATTGTATTTATCTCTGTCATATGGAACATCTGTTACAAGTTTCATCATCAAACTGGCCCAAAGGGCCTAGTGCCACAATATCATACAGAGGTTATTCTCTCTGTGTGACCTTGGGGTCAGAAAGTTCCCACCTCAGTAGAAGCTTGAAGAGCCCAGAGTGATTTTGTTTGGAACAGAAAACATACGACTGTCTTTATAAATAATAACTCTAAAATCATAACTTCCTTTATTGTATTTTTGCAACAGTAAAGCTTTAACAAGGGAAAAAAATCTAATTGTACATATTTATGATATGTTGAAGGAAATATATTCTCCTCTCCCAAGATCCCATGTGATTGCTCTAAGAGAGTCCAATCTGAACAGCGGGGGTGTAACACTGCAGCAAAGTCTGACTATCAGATCAAATTATTCTTCTCGTATGTGCTGTGCATACTGGTGATCCTTAGGCTTCATAGAAAAGGAGACTGGTACTCTTAAACCAAAATAAAGATCTCGTGCCAGGGAGGGCTTTTCAGACTTGTGGTATGCGGTCAGCTACTCACCACTGAGTAGAGAGTGATAGTTTTGGCAGTGAGGATTCCATTAGTGGCATTACTGCTATGTATCACTTTCTGTCAAGGAATAAAACTGCTGTTTGCCAAATTCTTGAAACTCTTCACTCTTTTCCCCCCATGAGCACTAAAATTCTGATTTCAACCAGGTTTTAACACCTCCCAAAAAGTTGCGTCTTTAACTTGTTTTACATTTGGGCAGATTCATCAGTAAACTTTAAATAATCATTTAATAGTTACGGATTGTGATTAATTATAATGCAGTTATGGTCCAATTGAGATTATGGGCCCGATGTTAGCAGGGCTGCGGGTTCTCGGCGGGTGGGCTATCGGGCGCGTGGGTAACGCGCCCGGTGAAATTAGTGGGTTTCCCGCGCGATCGTAGCAGGCAAACCACTAATTGGAGCCACTTACCTGCTCCTCCGGGTTCCCCACTGCTGATCTGCGCGTCGGGCGGGCTGCGCATGCGCAATAAGATCTGTCAGCTGGAGGCGCTCTATTTAAAGGGGCAGTCCTCCACTGACAGATGCTGCAACCAATAGCAAAGATGACTGCATGGAGCAGCCCAGGGGGAAGGCTGCTCCCAGTTTAATGATGCCTCACCCCAGGCATCAATACATGGGGTGAAGAGGAGGGGGAGGACAGAGATCTTCCACTCGGTGGGCGGGAGGAAGCGGCCCGCCTCTGCCACCAGGAAGGCCTGGCTCGAGGTGGCAGAGGGGGTCACCTGCGCCACCAACATATCGCCCACCTGCACGCAGTGCAGGAGGCGCTCCAATGACCTCAGTAGGTCAGCCACAGTGAGTACACGTAGTCTTTCCCCTACACTCCGTCTGCCACAGCACTGCCCCCACCCCACATCTCCTTCGGCACTGCCAACACTACTCTGTCACATCACCCCTCATACCCACTCAAACCCCATCCTCATCTTACCTGCACCTACTCACCTCGCCAGTACTCATCCCGCCACTACCACGCAACCCAATCCTCATACAATCTCATGGCTCTATCCCATACTCACCCTCTCGTGCATCTCTCTCACAGCCAGCCTCACTCAACCTGCCACAACCTGTGCTGCAGCCACAGGGCATGCATCACATATGTGCAGTAGGAAGCGTAAGGCAAACGTGTTGTGAGCATGAAGGGGATGCACAAGGGTGTTTGAGGGTTTGTCATGGGTGTTACTTCTATTGAATTTCAGAACAACTCACATCACACATTATATTGGCACCACTACTGCCATGTCTTCGCGAATCCTGTCTGGTTTGTGCAATAATGCCCGCTCCTGGGTATCACTATGAGGACCCACCACTGATGCCACCCATTGTGTCACTGCAGAGTGGGTGTAGGTGTATTTGCAGGGCTCTTCTGCGCAGACGACTGAGAGACGTCGGCGATGTCCCCGGTGGCACCCTGGAAGGATGCGGAGGAGAAGTTGTTGAGGGCAGCGGTGACTTTGACAGCGACAGGTAAGAAGATGGTGCTCGGGCCAGCCAGGAGCAGCTCGGCATGAAAGAGGGTGCAGATGTCCACGGCTACATGTCGAGTGGCTCTGAGCCTCCGTGTGCACTGCTGCTCAGAGAGGTCCAGGAGGCTGAGCCTCGGTCTGTGGACCCTGTGGTGAGGGTAGTGCCCTCTGCGATGCATCTCTCTCTGCGGTAGCCCTCTCTCCTGCTGTGCAGGTGGATGTGTCACAGCACTCTGTTGTGGAGCTCCACGTGTCAGAGGTGGACGGCGTGGATTGCAAGGCTGGTGATGCTGTTCGCCCTCCGAGGAGGTCATGACTGCAGCTATGGCGGCCCCCATCCGCAAGATGTACATCTGAGGGGGTCCGCAAGGTAGGTACATGTCTCTGGACCCCGGGGTAAGTGTGCAGGTTGGTGACTTTGACTGTCAGGAGGAGGGTGGTGGAGGCCGAACTTTGTCCCAAGTGACGGAGTGGCCTCCTGCAATGGGTGAGGGTTTTCCCCCCGCCACCTGTCAAATGGACCTTTGCAGCTGCCACAGGCTGACGGCTGCAGCACGTCCATTCGAGCTGGGAGTCTTTCCCCCAGTGTGGGAAACAGTCCCATTTTGGTCCAAAATCCCACATAGTCCCTTAATCAGGTCAGTTAATGACCTGAAATACCTAAATAAATATTGTCAAGTGGCATCCCACTGGCTTTAATTGCCTGCGGGATTCCCACCAGCGGGGGCTGCGCGCGCACGCCGGCGCGTCAGCGGGGAACCCGGAAGTGCGCAAGTTCGGGGCGGGCTCCGGTACCGCGCCGGGATTCTCCGATTTTCGGAGCCCCCCCCGCGGGAAACGCACCCGATAGCAGGTGGTAAAATAGAGCCCCATATTTTTCTCACAAATGAATGTGTTCCGAAATGTGTCAGAAGACTATTATTATTACATTACATTGTTCTCAGTGGGCATTCTGGAACTGTAAATATTTGCAACTTTTTTCCTGAGAAAACATTTATCAATTGACAAGGCAGCTGCTGAATAGGTGACCAGTGGCAGGCAGATAGGATTGGGCACAAGGGGAAGGGGAAGCAAAATGACCAGCCATGCTGTGGGGGTGAGGCAGGCCGCGGTAAAGGGAAGGTGGTGTTGGGGGTGCAGTAGGCGATCAGGAGGCCGGGTGGTGAGCAAAGGAAGGAGATTCTAAATGGGATATGCCTATCAGGATTTTTGGTCCCGTGCCAAAAATGGAGGCTGGTAAACAAGCGGCCAGCGGCTCGATGGGAGGGTAGGATCGAGTGCTGTGTGAGAAGGCTGTGTGACTAGCATAGTCAGATTGCAGGTTTGGGTCATCATGACAGGAGGCTTGTTAATTTTGGAAGTAGGAGCAATCAGGCGGCCTTGCCTGTCAACAAGATGGTATGCGATTGTTGGGTCAATGGGGAGGGGATGCCGGGATGGTAACTTATACTTCGGGTAACCCTGTCACATAATGTCATGCTCATAGCCTCACCTACAATACAATTCGTTTGGAGTGTTGTGTCCACACAATAGATTTATTTACTCTCATATAAACCATTTACGAATATTTTGAGCAGCGGTTGACCAGAACATACATCTGTGGAACTCCACTAGCCACTACACACCCAGACTTAACTTTTCTTTCCATTTATCACAACTCTCTGCTTAACATTCCCAAGCCAGTTTTTAATCTATTAGCTAATTTGCCAATAATTCCATGAGTCTCCACTTTCTCTAAAAATCTAACATGTAGAAGGACTTTATTGATTTATATCCTCAGAATAGCTCTCATCCACAAAGGATCATTTTAACCTAACCCACCCGGCAGGAAACTGATAGAAGCAGGTCAAACCCCAGTTTTACACACTACCCGATTTTACTCTCCATTGAAGTCCATTGTGTGGAGTGTAAAACTGACGTTCCACCCGATCATGTTAGTTTCCCACAGGACAAGTTCGGTTAAAATGACCCCGAAGTATTTCAGTTACTGTCTCAAAGAATTCCGACAAGTGGAGTGAGGCATGAGCTATTGCTTCTCAGTCCACCCAGGTTACTTGTTATGGCCCCTGTGCCCTTTTGCCATCTCAATTCTCAGCTACAGCCCCTGAAACTATTTACCAGAGCTTCCTTTATTTCCTTCCCTCATTTCTTTTATGATTCTAGAGTGAATTCCATATTGCCTGGGCATCCTGTAGATATTTAATGCCTTGAGTTTCTTCATTAACCCATGCTTTACTGATCTCCACTTGGGTCTGGGTGTGATGATATGCACAGATGCTGTACTTGAGATTAGTTACTTACTGGAATGGATATTTTCCAAAGTGCAGCTTGGCCTGAGAATTACATAGAATTACATAGAATCTACAGCACAGAAACAGGCCATTCAGCCCAACTGGTCTATGTTGGCATTTATGCTCCACACAAGTCTCTTCCCACCCCTCTTTATCTAACCCTAATAGAATGTTTTGGTGAAATGATGTGCCCAGGATAGGGCAACGCAATGGTTGTTTCTGTCATACATGATCTACCTACGTTTACTTGTGGTTTCGATAAAATGCTTTTATTTGAATCCAACTGTGTCTAGCACTCCATTCATAATTAGTAATGAAGCTAAAGGTTTATCTAGCATGAAGGTGGCCCATGCGAAGGAAGCATGTCCTCGATTAAACACAATAAAGAAATCAAAACAGAAATGCTGGAAACATACAGCAGGTCTGTCAGCATTTGAAAAAAAGAAACGGCAGATAAATGTTTTTGGTTCTACATCGAGACATAACTTGAACTATTAACCTTTATTTCCTCTTTTCAGATGCTGGCAGAATTACTGTGTATTGCCAGCATTTTTAGGATTTATTTCAGATCTCCAGCAATCACTACAAGGTAATTTTACAAATTTGTGTCCCTGTCGGGAAATCATTTCAGGAATTTGTGTGAATGCTCCCTGTGATTTTCCATTCAATAATGTTTGTATGGAAAGTTGTGGGGAGAGCCACGCCTTAATTCCTGATATGCAGCCCAGTGGGTGAAGCTGCACTTTGTGGGAGCATGAGTTTGTAAAGTGACTCCTCTACAGTAAAGAGATTGCAGTGACCCTCCAGCCAAAATTAAAAACTGGCCTTTTTTTCAGATGACAATACCTCTTTAGCATTTAATATTTGACTTTATAGTTCATTTTGGTGAATAATATATAGTATAATAAGCACTAAATTGGGCCCCAACAAAGTCCACCATCAATTTGCCTAGAACCAGACTTTTCATTTGTAAAGCTCCCGGCCCCAATTTTACAGGCCATTTCCAGGGCATCATTGGTGCTGATTTGCGGCAGATTTTGTTTATGCCGGGTTGCCACCCTGTAATGACCACGCCGCTGTTTCCACTTGGCACTGCAGCTTTCCCGCAATACTCGCACCAACGCTGCCCAGAGCTCATTTTAATGAATCCTGATGAGGAAGATTGGTGTAGAAGTGGCTAAATCCTGTAACTTGCGCCCCCAAAGCTCCACGGATTACTTAGAATGAATGAGAAGACCTGTAACTGATACCAGCTGATACTGGCAGATTTCCTTTACCTTGGAGGCTGCAGAGGCTTGAAGAGCAATTACTCAATTTACGAGACAGATTTTGAAGCGTATTTTTTTTTACCATGTTGTACTTGGAGAGAGCTGACTGTACCTTTGACAGCCTGAGAAGCTGTGAGACCAGGGTATGCTTTCCCTCCTCCCAAACATAGTAAGAGATTCTGAGTTAAAGTGATGGGATTTCCAATGGGCCATACCCCTGTTCACTATTTTAATGGAAGAGGAGGAACAGTACTGAATGGAGGAAAGGGGACCAAGGCAGTATTTGAAGAGGATGTGCCCGACAAGATATTACCCCCCCAAAAAAATTAAAGACCATACAGATCTCATGAAGATCTCAGTGAGGAGCTCTGTAATGAGAAGGGTGCCCTTCACCAACGAGGAGGTAGGAGAGCTGTCTCAGCTTGTGCATTAAGAGCGAAGGCCAAGATCATTTTTATGCAACTGGCTCATTTTAAGCAGCCAGAGGGAATCTATAAAATATCACCCAGGGTGCCATTTGAGCATGTCATGTCACTGGCACATTTGTTTAGTTGAGCTGGAGAATTCTTTGAAGACAGAAGACAGACGAGCACGGTGTGGAGCATTGGGAGGACTATTAATCACAGAACTCCTCAGTGATTGTTGCAAGGGGCATCCAAAACCAACTTACCAATTAAGTGTTCTCATCTGTTTAATTGTCTTTCTTTGACACCACTGTCATTATTATATTTCCCACAACCTAACCCTAACCCTAACTCCAGCCCTTATGTGGAGCCAATTCTTTCAATGCAGTACACATCCTAGAACTTCACAGCTCATCAGAACTCTTTGACTCTGCAAATCTTTAGAATATCCATGGATAAGTGAACCTCTCTTTTATTGCAACCAGTTCCAGAGTGATCAATAGCCATCCTATTCCTTCTTCACACCACACAGCCCTTGAATGTCTGAATGTGCCTTTGTTTCTCTTATTCTAGTGCTTCCCCTTGATGCAATATCGTGACAGTCAGTTGGCTGCTCAGGAGACTGAAGTAACCCTTCTCTAAAGGCAGCTTTGTCTTGGTAGAGATACATATTTGCTGCTAGCCTTTGTTTCCGCTGTCTTCCAATTTCACTTACTACTTTTCTGCCTTCCACTTCCAGCTTTGTTACTCTCCCTTCTGAATCTCCTCTCAGCTTCCCATCCCCCTGCCAAGTTAGTTTAAACCCTTCCCAATAGCACTAGCAAATCTCCCCGCAAGGATATTGATCCTGGCCCTGTTGAGGTGCAACCCGTCCGGCTTGTACAGGTACCACCTCCCCCAGAACTGGTCCCAATGCCCCAGGAATCTAAAGCCCTCCCTCCTGCATCATCTCTCCAGCCACGCGTTCATCTGCTCTATCCTCCTATTTCTATAATTCACTAGCGCCTGGCACTGGGAGTAATCCGGAGATTACTACCCTTGAGGTTCTGCTTGTTAATCTCTTTCCTAACTCCTTAAACTCTGCCTGCAGGACCTCATACCTCTTTCTACCTATGTCGTTGGTACCGATATGGACCATGACCTCTGGCTGTTTACCCTTTCCCCCCCCGCCCCCCCCCCACCACCGAATGTTCTGCAGCCGCTCAGTAACATCCATGACCCTGGCACCAGGGAGGCAACATACCATCCTGGAATCACATCTGCAGCTGCAGAAACGCCTGTTTGCTCCCCTAACTATGGAATTCCCTGTCACTATTGCTCTCCTGACCTTTCTCCTCCCCCCACCCACCCCCGTCCCCTCCCTTCTTCAGATGTCTTTGCTTGCTCCTCCATTCGAAGACATTCTCACAAGAACCATCCAGTACAACTACTTGACAGTCAGCTCAGTCTTCCAAAAAGTTTAGTACTTTGCCTGCTGCTCCCCCAGCCTGCTGCTACAATCTTCAGCCATTCTAGGCTTTTTAATGGCTGCACTTTAAATTTGCAACCTCCACCACTCCTGCAGTATTCCCATGTTACACAGGAAAATGTGCTCTGCCAATGCAAGTGGACATGGAAATGAGCTGACTCTGTGATTTAGGTCGAGGACAGCGCTGGAGTGGATCGACAGATGGAAGTCTCAGCTCAGCAGTGCAACATCAGGGCAAATGACCACGTGCAAGTTTGGAGTCCGTCTCTGGACAGAATTCAATAGAAAATAAGGAAATGGTACCAGTGAGTTACTATTCAGAAAGAGGGATGGAATTTAAGTTGTGCAACAAGCGCAGTTGATGGGGAGATTATAATATGGTTTCAGTTCTACTTCATAACTTGAATTCCACCAGGGCTATGGGGAAAAGGTGGAGGAGTGGGACTAGCTGGATTGGTCTTGCAAAGAGCCGGCGCAGGCTCGATGGGCTGAATGGCCTCCTTCTGTGCTGTATCCATTCTATGATTCTACCAGTTTTCCTTAGTGAAGAATGAATTGAGCCACTGATCTGGACTGTGACTCCCAAGAATATTGAAATAGTTGTACCAATACAAGGTTAATACAGGTTTATTTTACCTCTGTTAATCTCGAAGCTTTAAACATAGTTATGGAGAGCATTCCTCAGTTAATGAAGAAAGAAACTTTCTAACAAGGTGTGATATTTATTTCATTAATGACTAACCATATTTCATGACTTTAGTCATTCAGTTATCAGTTCATATAATTTTATATCTACCTCTATGAATCACATTAATTGTATAATTGATGACATGCATCATCCTGAAAACAAGCACTTAACCAAGGTCTTTAAATTCAACAATGAATGAGCTGATATCAAGAGTACCACAAATAGCTGCAGGGATTCAACATCTGGTTCAGTCTGGTGAGGTGAGCCTTTCCTGGCTGACCTCCTTTAGACTGTTGTGTATGAAAAAAACAGGAAGATCTATTCATCTTATTTTCCCTCCACTTTTACTCCATCTCCAACTGCTTACATCAACTTTATTTTTCCTGAAATTTCCTTTCAAAACATCATTTTAGGAAACATGAGTCGCAAGTTTTTTACTGAAGTGGTCTCTTTGTAATTTGACTTAAGCGCCTCGCTTAAACATTCCTCACTTCTCATCCCAAGACAAACACACTTCCATAAAGTATGTGGCCTCATTTCAATTAAAATTGTCATTTCTTCACCCAAGAAAGAAGTATAAACTTGAATTCCAAAAACCCTGGGATTTAACCATAACTGAATGAAACATACTCAAAATTACATCTGTTTACCATCAGTACTCTGTGAGGCAAAAAAAAAATCTTTGAAGTCCAGTTTTAGGTGTTGTGAAATTTTGTAACCCAGCTGGTATACACTTGATCTTATTTAGGTAATTAAGAGCTCTACAGAAAAAAATTGCCTCATACAATTCTTTCACATTCTGATGAAAGCATTAAAATATGACATTGTAGGACCTCATTTTATGTCTCACTCTACTCAACATTTTGGTAACATAATTAGTAGATTTAGAGGGGTGTGTATACTGTTGGATTGTTACTAATGTAAATACTAAATCATTTCAGAAAGTTTTATCATGAAATAAATGCCAATTTTAGCTACTGCGGAAGCCTACGTAAGTGTCAGCTTGGCTTATTTGGCAGCACTCTCACCTCTGAGTCAAAAGGTTGTGAGTTCAAGCCCCACCACAGACAGGAGCACATAATATGGACTGACATTTCAGTGCAGTAGAGAGGGAGCACTGCATTGTCTTTTAGATGAAACATTAAATGGAGGCCCTGTCTGCCTACTCGGGTGAACATAAAAGATCCCATGGCACTATTCAAAGAAAAACAGGGCGTTCTTCTGGTGTGTTGACCAACATTCCTCCCTCAACCTCCACCAAAAACATCTGGTCATTCATTTATTGTTTGTGGGGTCTTGCTGTGTGTAAATTGGCTGCTGTGCTTGCTACATAACAATAGTGACTGCATTTCAAAAGTAACCCAATAGTTTTAAAGCACTTTGCGTTGTTCTGAGGATGTGATAAGGTGCTGTTTAGATGCAAGTTCTTTCTCTACGTGATATGATTTGTTTCTTTAATGTATTTTACTGTGGGCTTACAGAGGTAAAGATAAATGTCCACATTATTGACCAACATTAAAGGAGATTAGGAAATGTGCTTCGATGGCACCAACTATTGCAATTCAATGGAATTAGAATGCATGGAGCATACATTAATAGGCCTTTGTGGAGTGGGATGGGGCTTGGTAATAACATGTCTGCTTAATTGGAGAATTTATGGAACACATGGTGGAAAATAAATATCATACTTATTCAATCTAGAGTGTGAGCTGCGGTAATTGTGGCTGAGCTTCCACCAGTATATCAAGCTAGTGATGCTGATGCTGATGCATACAATGTATACCTGCCTCTGATGGGGATTGAGGCAGGTAAGCCCCTCATGATGCTGTTCCTGGGTGTTAGATAAGCTAACAAAGCTTGCTAGAAAATTAGATTTTAAAAAATCTAGTAAAAATACCAGAGAAGCGTTTCCCTTCTCTTTTCTCTTGTTAGTTGATAATTGCTATAAACAA
Source organism: Heptranchias perlo (assembly GCF_035084215.1). Taxonomy (NCBI): domain Eukaryota; kingdom Metazoa; phylum Chordata; class Chondrichthyes; order Hexanchiformes; family Hexanchidae; genus Heptranchias; species Heptranchias perlo. The sequence continues at coordinate 84,275,935 of NC_090325.1, read as the reverse complement.
AGTCCTTATGCCCACACTGCTTTATCTTAAATAACAACATTCATATAGTGTTGTGATCTTTCACAGTCGCTTAATGGGGACTTGCCCCCTCACTGGGTATTCAAAATATGCAAGAATCATTTATTAATGCTGTCAATTTAACTGTTTTGACATGATCCTATCTGCATGTAAGGAATAATTTTCTGATTTTACACTCCCGACAGGGAGTCTCCCAGCATTTTCAGAAATGCGGGGATGTGTTTGCATGATTTCATGACCATTTCAATTAATGGTTGGAAAACTCTGCACCTGATTTTCCAATATGCACCACCAGCACCATGAGACTCTTTACCATAAGCGTAAAGTCAGAAATCGACCCCATGGAGTAAGACAGCACTTGGCTACATTCCAAATGACTGGTCAGGGAAAAGAAGAAGGAAGATTGCATTGTATCTACTGAAATGATCTTTACCAATTATCCACCAAACTCCACCTCTTTCCAGCTTTTCAAACAAATTGTTTGCTGCCCATTTAATCCATTAACTCCTCTCCAGATTTCTAGCATTTGCATTAAAAAAAATACACTGTAATCAATTTGTTTCAGGGCAGAATTGACATATCTTGTAAACATTCATTTTTTAAAGATTTTTTGTTCTAAATAACCATGTATATCTGAATATTTTATAAGCCTTAGGCGACACCATGTGGTTTCTAGAAAAGAATGTGTGTCTCACACACTGATGGACAGAATGAACTGAAAGAACCACCAGCAGAACTGACAACAGCCACCCCTGACCTTTCTGCTATTCATTATGACAGACTTAGGAATCCATTCAGAGACTGACTTATGTTACGCTGTAGGCTCTTTCACAGGGCACACAAACAACAACATTGGTATATATCCAAGTCCAGTTGGAAAAACACATTCTGACTCATACACAAACTGTGTTTCAGTATGTACAATATGCAAAGCTTCATGCGATGGTGATCTGACATTTTAGTCTGCACTGATATCACTTCCAAAGTAGATATCTGTATGGGAAAGTGTCCATATGAAATTTCTTATGTATTTTACTGACACAGGCACAACTGGCCTCCTTCTGTGCTGTAATTTATATGATTCTACGAGCACAATTCTAATTTTATTGAGGTGAAAAGGTACAACAAAGTCATGTGGATTCCACTGTCATGAAGCAGGAAACAATCTCTTGTAATGGTATTCTTCACAGACCCAGTACTGGTAAGAGGAACACATCATTCAGAGTTCACCAATCTGTCTGTTCATGACCCTCAGCATGATCGCTGAACATTGGACCTGAGCTCCATATGTTAACAGGTAAATACATAAGAAAGAAGAAAGCATGAATGGAGTATATAGGGTAAGATAAGGGAAGCTTATGTCAGATACTAAGAGCTCAATACTGCAGAAAGCCTACAGGAGTATAGAAAGTGCAGGGGTGAAATTAAAAAGGAAATTAGAAAAGCAAAGAGAGGGCAAGAAAGAATACTGGCAAGTAAAATCAAAGAAAACCCAAAGATGTTTTATAAAGACATAAAGAGCAAGAGGATAACTAAGGAAAGAGTAGGGCCCATTAGAGACCAAAAAGGTAACCTATGTGTGGAGGTGGAAGATGTGGGTAAGGTTCTTAATGAATACTTTGCGTCTGTCTCACAAAAAAGGGGGACAATGCAGGCATTGTAGTTAAGGAGGATGAGTGTGAAATATTAGGAGGAATAAACATAGTGAGGGAGGAAGTATTAGGGGGATTAGCATCTTTGACAGTAGATAAATCGCCAGGCCCAGATGAAATGTATCCCATGCTGTTAAGAGAAGCAAGGGAGGAGATAATGGAGGCTTTGACCATCATTTTCCAATCCTCTCTGGCTACAGGCATGGTGCCGGAGGATTGGAGGACTGCTAACGTTGTACCGTTGTTTAAAAAAGGAGAAAGGGCTAGACCAAGTAATTACAGGCCAGTCAGTCTAACCTCAGTGGTGGGCAAATTATTGGAATCGATTCTGAGCGACAGTATTAATCGTCATTTAGAAAGGCATGGATTAATCAAGGACAGTCGGCATGGATTTGTAAAGGGAAAGTCATGTCTGTCTAACTTGATTGAAATTTTTGAGCAGGTAACAAGGAGGGTCGATGAGGGTAGCGTGTTTGATGTAGTCTACATGGATTTTAGCAGGCTTTTGACAAGGTCCCACGTGGCAGACTGGTCAGAAAAATAAAAGCCCATGGGATCCAAGGGAAAGTGGCAAGTTGGATCCAAAATTGGCTCAGTGGCAGGAAGCAAAGGGTAATGGTCGTCGGGCGTTTTTGTGACTGGAAGGCTGTTTCCAGTAGGGTTCCGCAAGGCTCAGTACTGGGTCCCTTGCTTTTTGTGGTTTAGACTTGAATGTAGGGGGCATGATTAAGAAGTTTGCAGATGATACAAAAATTGGCCATGTGATTGATAAGTGAGGAGGAAAGCTGTAGACTGCAGGAAGATATCAATGGACTGGTCAGGTTGGCAGAAAAGTGGCAAATGGAATTCAATCCGGAGAAGTGTGAGGTAATGCATTTGGGGAGAGCAAACAAGGCAATGGAATGCACGACAAATGGAGGATACTGAGAGGTGTAGAGGAAGTGAGGGACCTTGGAGTGCATGTCTACAGATCCCTGAAGGTAGCAGGACAGGTAGACAAGGTGGTTAAGAAGGCATTCGGGATACTTTCCTTTATTAGGCGAGGCATAGCATATAATAGCAGGGAGGTTATGCTTGAACTGTATGAAACATTAGTTAGGTCACAGCTTGAACTGCATACAGTTCTGGTCACATTACAGGAAAGATGTGATTGCACTAGAGAGGGTACAGAGGAGAATTACGGGGATGTTGCCAGGACTGGAGAATTTTAGCTATGAGGAAAGATTAGATAGGTTGGGGATGTTTTCTTTGGAACAGAGGAGGCTGAGGGGAGATTTAATTGAGGTGTATAAAATTATGAGGGGCCTAGATAGAATGGATAGGAAGGACCTATTTCCCTTTGCAGAGAGGTCAATAACCAGGGGGCATAGATTTAAAGTAATTGATAAAAGGATTAGAGGGGAGTTGAGGAAAAATGTTTTCACCCAGAGGGTGGTAGGGGTGTGGAACTCACTGCCTGAAAGGGTGGTAGAGGCAGAAACCCTCATCGCATCTAAAAAGTCCTTGGATGTGCACCTGAAGGGCCGCAACCTACAAGGCTACAGACCAAGAGCTGGAAAGTGGGATTAGGCTGGAAAGCTGTTTTTAGGCCGGCACAGTCACGATGGGCCGAATGGCCTCCGTCTGTGCTGTAAATTTCTATGATTCTATGAATGAGAAAAAGCCATGTGGCCCTTCTGCAGACCATGCATAATCTATCCTGAAAAAGGGCCCTACCATTTCATTTCCTCCAAAGTTCTGCGTAAAAACTGATTGATGTCCAAAGGCAATCAAGTAAAATCCAGAATTTTTTTAGGTGTTCATTCTACAACCCTAATCTGTTCTCCTCCACAGCAAACATTCTTCCACCCACACCAGCCCTAGTCGCAAAGGCCCATGAAATATATGATTATTTCAGTTTATGTCTATCACTATAACCATTAATTTGATTATGGACACTATAACACGGGTTCAACGGTATGTGTAGAGATATTGTGAAATATTTTTCCGTTTCGTGGGCTGTGCTGTAACAGCAGATCGGCTCTCTAGAAGATCTGGTTTATACTTCTTTGAGTCTGTTCCAGCCCTCCCCTTTATTACACTCATTAGGCATGTCAAATTTATTTAAATCACCTGACTCCTCCCAAACCTGCTTTCTACAGTGGGAAAAATGCTCCTGGCTTTCTGCACCCGTTTAAAATAGGTACTGGTCGGAGGACCCATTCAGCCACTTTAGAGCTTTCAGTTTTAAAGGGGAGTGTTAAATCTTACTGAGTCCAATTTAGTTTGACTGCCTGCTACACTTTGGCAATTTTTTGCTGTCAATCCTCTTTTTGTTCTACCGCGTTGATTTTTCCCATTTGCTATCAGGAGTTTATCCATTGTCCATGGGGTTCAAATTCTGCTCTGGGTGCATTGGCAGCATGAGACAGACATACGGAGGTGGATATGCACAGCAATGAAGGATCTGCACAGGGTCTGGGGTCAAAAGAAGGTGGAAATCCCTGCCAAAGTACAGATTTTTCAGACCCACGTCCTTTCAATACTTTTGTATGGATCTGAAAAGTGGACGTTGCTCAAGCAAGCCATCAAGAGATTGGAAGCATTTGATACGTGCTGTCAGAGGTGACTGCTGGGAATTAGATGGTTCGAGTTTACCCGCAACATAGATGTAAGAACGAGAGCTGGACTTGAGAAGATTGAAGTCATCGTTAATCATCACCGCCGGGCACCCTTTGGTCACGTCGCCGCCGGGCACCCTTTGGTCACGTCGCCGCCGGGCACCCTTTGGTCACGTCGCCGCCGGGCACCCTTTGGTCACGTCGCCGCCGGGCACCCTTTGGTCACGTCGCCGCCGGGCACCCTTTGGTCACGTCGCCGCCGGGCACCCTTTGGTCACGTCGCCGCCGGGCACCCTTTGGTCACGTCGCCGCCGGGCACCCTTTGGTCACGTCGCCGCCGGGCACCCTTTGGTCACGTCGCCGCCGGGCACCCTTTGGTCACGTTGCTCATCTCGAAGACAAAGTTCTCGTAAACCAGGCACTGAAGATAGCAATCGAGGTCAGGAAGGGTCACCGACCTGCTTCAGATTGGAGACAGCCACAAGGTCGTCCTCGGTTAACCTGGCAATATCAGATCAGTAACAATCCAGTGGAACTCTCTGACGCTTGGAATGAAGCCATACAGTTGATGGATGGTTGATGCTACGGACCTCTGCTGTCTAAACTTGCTTGCTTGCACACAGAAGGAATGTCCCTGGGTTTTCTGCTGTCCCCTCATTTAAATACTGGTCGTGCACCTCCCAGCACTACTTACAATTACATTATCAATTATGAAGCACGTTATCAATTAAAACTCTTTAAATGCATTTTACCCAGATAGCAGAGGGAATCAGATATTGAAGCATTTCCCTCCAAACATTGGCTAAACTGAGAGCTTGACTATCTGTTCTAACTCTAATTTAGATGTTATATCCATTGATGTACATTGAAGTTCGATTCATTATATGTAAGACACAGCCGTTTGAAGAATCAGTGCGGCTTATGACTTAACAAACACTTACTAACCAGTGCTCCAATTTTCTTTCTTGTACAAGGCACAGGTATTTAGGTATTACCTCTTTCATATTATTAGATTAAAATTTTTGTATAATTTTTAAGAAGTTTATACATTCCAATAGCTGTTGTTAAAGCTGCTTAGTGTCACCAAATTTTTGTTAGGAAACTTTTGAAATCAGTATCATTTTGCTTTTCATTGGCATTGATTTATTTCAGTTATCTCAGTTTATCAGGAATGTGGCACTAAATCTGGATGTAACAAATCAAGAACTGAAGCACTGATTACAAGTGACAAATTGAAAAATAACCACATTTTGGACAAGGCAATTTTATAAATATTATAACATTGGTCCCTGTCTAAAATCTACTTACTATATTACAACAATAACAACTTGCATCTGTATAACGCCTTTAACATAGAAAAACGTCCCTAGGTGCTTCAGAGCAGCAAAATCAGACAAAAAATGACCCTGAGGCAAAGGAACCATTAGGGCCGGTGACCAAAAGCTCAGTCAAAGAGATGGTTTTTATGGAGGGCTTTAAAGGAGGAGAGTTAGGTGGAGATATGGAACGGTTTAGGGAGGGAATTGCAGAGCATGAGGCTTAGGCAGCTGCAGGCACAGCCACCAACGCTGGTATGGAACGAAGGCAGATGCACAAAAGGCCAGAATCAGATGAGTGGAAAGTTCTAGAAAGAAAGTCTTGGATTTCTATAGTGGCTTTCATGATCTCAGAACATCCCAAAGTGCTTTACAGCCAATGAAGTACTTTTGAAGTGAAGTCACTGTTGTAAGTAGGAGTAAGTAGCGGTGGGTGTTGGATGGGTGGGAGGGGGGGGGGTGGTGTGAAGTTGTGGGCTGGAGCAGATTTCAAAGTTAGAAAGGGATTTAAACACAGGGATGAGAATGGAGGAGTGGGAGCCAATGTAAGTCAGTGAGGACAGGGTTAACAAATGAACAGCATTTGGAGTGGGATCGGATACAAGCTGCAGAGTTTTGGTTGAGCTAAAGTTTACTGAAGTTGGAAGATAGGAGGCCAGCCAGGAGATAGCTGAAGTAACAAAGTCTGGAAGTGACAAAGGTATGGAAGAGGGGAAAAATAACATTTCCTATATTAACAATGTATTGGTACATCACTGCATAACATATATAGCAAGTGTTGTGCTTGGCCAAGTCTCACTAAAATCTGGAAAATGAAACTGCCCAAGACCCCTGAGCTGCTGGAATGTTTCATGTGTTGACACTGGCTGATTCAGGTAGTTTATGTGTCTTAACATCTGCAGGTGTAAAAATAAACAGCAGGAGTGCCATAACTCAATGCGCTCAGTGTCCAATATAATAGTAATGAAATCAGAAGACATGAGTTTTATATATATATATATATATAAATTCATAAGGACAACAGTGCAATATGATAAATATTTTCACAAATGAATCTGACTGGATAACTGGTAAGTAATTACTGGGCAGGCTGGACATATTTATCATATTTCACTGTTGGCAGTGATACATTTATTTATACCACATGTTGATAGATATTTTTCTTAAATCACATTGCAAGTGTGAAGCTATGAATATGATCTCCATAGTTACCAGACCAAACCAATGTTTGTTTTGGCATAAGATGATGCTAATACATTGGTTGGTTGAATCCCCAGTCGACTCTTACCACCATCATGATACGAGTATGTAATCATAGAATCATAAAAGTTTACAACATGGAAACAGGCCCCTCGGCCCAACATGTCCATGTCGCCCAGTTTATACCACTAAGCTAGTCCCAATTTCCTGCACTTGGCCCATATCCCTCTATACCCATCTTACCCATGTAACTGTCCAAGTGCTTTTTAAAAGACAAAATTGTATCCGCCTCTACTACTGCCTCTGGCAGCTCGTTCCAGACACTCACCACCCTTTGAGTGAAAAAATTGCCCCTCTGGACCCTTTTGTATCTCTCCCCTCTCACCTTAAATCTATGCCCCCTCGTTATAGACTCCCCTACCTTTGGGAAAAGATTTTGACTATCTACCTTATATATGCCCCTCATTATTTTATAGACTTCTATAAGATCACCCCTAAACCTCCTACTCTCCAGGGAAAAAAGTCTCAGTCTATCCAACCTCTCCCTATAAGTCAAACCATCAAGTCCCGGTAACATCCTAGTAAATCTTTTCTGCACTCTTTCTAGTTTAATAATATCCTTTCTATAATAGGGTGACCAGAACTGTACACAGTACTCCAAGTGTGGCCTTACTAATGTCTTGTACAACTTCAACAAGACATCCCAACTCCTGTATTCAATGTTCTGACCAATGAAACCAAGCATGCTGAATGCCTTCTTCACCACCCTATCCACCTGTGACTCCACTTTCAAGGAGTTATGAACCTGTACTCCTAGATCTCTTTGTTCTATAACTCTCCCCAACGCCCTACCATTAATGGAGTAGGTCCTGGCCCGATTCGATCTACCAAAATGCATCACCTCACATTTATCTAAATTAAACTCCATCTGCCATTCATCGGCCCACTGGCCCAATTTATCAAGATCCCGTTGCAATCCTAGATAACCTTCTTCACTGTCCACAATGCCACCAATCTTGGTGTCATCTGCAAACTTACTAACCATGCCTCCTAAATTCTCATCCAAATCATTAATATAAATAACAAATAACAGCGGACCCAGCACCGATCCCTGAGGCACACCGCTGGTCACAGGCCTCCAGTTTGAAAAACAACCCTCTACAACCACCCTCTGTCTTCTGTCGTCAATCCAATTTTGTATCCAATTGGCTACCTCACCTTGGATCCCGTGAGATTTAACCTTATGTAACAACCTACCATGCGGTACCTTGTCAAAGGCTTTGCTAAAGTCCATGTAGACCACGTCTACTGCACAGCCCTCATCTATCTTCTTGGTTACCCCTTCAAAAAACTCAATCAAATTCGTGAGACATGATTTTCCACTCACAAAACCATGCTGACTGTTCCTAATCAGTCCCTGCCTCTCCAAATGCCTGTAGATCCTGTCTCTCCGAATACCCTCTAACAACTTACCCACTACAGATGTCAGACTCACCGGTCTGTAGTTCCCAGGCTTTTCCCTGCCGCCCTTCTTAAACAAAGGCACAACATTTGCTACCCTCCAATCTTCAGGCACCTCACCTGTAGCTGTCGATGATTCAAACATCTCTGCTAGGGGACCCGCAATTTCCTCCCTAGCGTCCCATAACGTCCTGGGATACATTTCATCAGGTCCCGGAGATTTATCTACCTTGATACGCGTTAAGACTTCCAGCACCTCCCTCTCTGTAATATGTACACTCCTCAAGACATCACTATTTATTTCCCCATTGTGTTTGCTATTAATAGAATTTTGCAATTTATTTGCAGTTGCCTGGATTTTCTTAAATTCACGACAGCAGCTCTGATTTAAATTTATAGAATTGGCTGGGAGAGCTGTCTCGCTTTGAGCATGTGTAGAATCATGCAGCGGAGCATCAAGTCCTTAGATATTCAGATCTCCAATGTATGAGGCAGTCAAAATATCTACATTCTCAGAAGGGGAAGAATCTTCCCCATTAGACATTTTTATTAAGCTAGCCTAACATTTACCTTCACTCAAAGACAAGCATCTACTCATTGCTAAATGTTAAGGTCTCTGCCTGGCAGCTCACCACCAATTCCTCCATACAGATAATAAGTAGCGGTGGGGTCTGGTTCCATGGGCACCGCCATCCTTTAATTACTCATCCAAGTGGTCTTTTCTCATGTGCAAAGCTAGACAGTGAGTGTAGATATCTTTCAGTCTTTAATTCTGAAGAAAGGTATGCATATGAAACATCATAACCTCACTTTTCTCATTACAGATACTGACTGACCTGCTGCGTAGTTCAAGCTCATGCTCAGACATGTGACATTTTTGCAAGGCAGCCCCTGTAAGGTTCCCATGCCTGTGCTCAGAAACTGAAGGAGGACTCCAGCTGGGCCTCTAGGAGCAGATTCTTCATCTGCTCCTCCTCTCTATAAATCACCCAATGCTTCCTCCTGAGCCTCACTACCTAAATCTCCTAAAGTAGATGTACCTGTTTTGTGAGTGATGCTGAGCTCTGTGAGATGCGTGGTCACTGCCCTGTGGGATGTCCTATTATGGGCAGCTATAGAAATAGAACAACATATGTTAAATCCTTTGTAAGACACCCCTTCAAGCAGAGCTTATATCGCAAGACATTTTGTATATATTGCTGTGTATATCTATGCATCTTTAAGAGCTGCTGAGTTGCTGGACGTCCTGTTGTACACACGTGGTGTGCACCCTGAACATAAGCCAGCCCGCACAGGGATGTATGATACTGATTACAATGAACTGACCATGGGAAATCACACAAGCTCAGTTCTCTAAAATACCTGCGCCATGCGCACATCGCATTGCAGCCTTGCCCGCAGTGTGATAGGATCGCATAATCAGTCTTGTGCTGAGAGCAAAGGTTCTCACCAATCAGAACCATTTTAAACATACTTATCCATACTTACATTTTTTTTTGCTGGACAGTATTCCCTTCACTTTCAAAACATGTAGTATAATTGCATTGAAGTCCACCATGAGCTCCCATGTGTGCCTGCCACACGATCATATGAAAGTCTCACTCTCTCACCTCATTATATATCCAGCCATTTTTCTATGTTGATAAATGACAGCCCAAGGCCCATGGTGCAGGATACCACCAACCCTGAAAAGAAGAGGAGAGAAGACAAGATAAATGAAGAAGAAATGGTTTCATGCTGCTAAGCTTGGATTTTAAAAGTCTGTAGACCGTAAGGGGATAAATTTAACCTAACCTGCCTGGTGGGAAGCTGACAAGATCGGGTCAGCCATCCATTTTACACCCCAACCAATTTTACTCTCCAATGATATTTCCTTATATAAAAACAGAAAATGCTGGGAAACACTCAGCAGGATTGGAGATGGGCAGTGATGGTGGATTCGGGGGATGGGCCGTGATGGTGAATTCGGGGGAGGGGCAGTGATGGTGAATTCGGGGGAGGGGCAGTGATGGTGAATTCGGGGGAGGGGCAGTGATGGTGGACTCGGGGGAGGGGCAGTGATGGCGGATTCGGGGGATGGGCCGTGATGATGGATTCGGGGGATGAGAAATGATGGTGAATTTGGGGGATGGGCAGTGATGGTGGATTCGGGGGAGGGGCAGTGATGGTGGATTCGGGGGAGGGGCAGTGATGGTGGATTCGGGGGAGGGGCAGTGATGGTGGATTCTGGGGAGGGGCAGTGATGGTGGATTCGGGGGAGGGGCAGTGATGGTGGATTCGGGGGATGGGCAGTGATGATGGATTCGGGGGAGGGGCAGTGATGGTGGATTCGGGGGAGGGGCAATGATGGTGGATTCGGGGGAGGGGCAGTGATGGTGGATTCGGGGGAGGGGCAGTGATGGTGGATTCTGGGGAGGGGCAGTGATGGTGGATTCGGGGGAGGGGCAGTGATGGTGGATTCGGGGGAGGGACAGTGATGGTGGATTCGGGGGAGGGGCAGTGATGGTGGATTCAGGGGAGGGACAGTGATGGTGGATTCTGGGGAGGGACAGTGATGATGGATTCGGGGGAGGGGCAGTGATGGTGGATTTGGGGGAGGGGCAGTGATGGTGGATTCTGGGGAGGGGCAGTGATGGTGGATTCTGGGGAGGGGCAGTGATTGGATTCGGGGGAGGGGCAGTGATGGTGGATTTGGGGGAGGGGCAGTGATGGTGGATTCTGGGTAGGGACAGTGATGATGGATTCGGGGAATGGGCCGTGATGGTGGATTCGGGGGAGGGGCAGTGATGGTGGATTCGGGGGAGGGGCAGTGATGGTGGATTCGGGGGAGGGGCAGTGATTGGATTCGGGGGAGGGGCAGTGATGGTGGATTCGGGGAATGGGCCGTGATGGTGGATTCGGGGGAGGGGCAGTGATGGTGGATTCGGGGGAGGGGCAGTGATGGTGGATTCGGGGGAGGGGCAGTGATGGTGGATTCTGGGGAGGGGCAGTGATGGTGGATTCGGGGGAGGGGCAGTGATGGTGGATTCAGGGGAGGGACAGTGATGGTGGATTCTGGGGAGGGACAGTGATGATGGATTCGGGGGAGGGGCAGTGATGGTGGATTCGGGGGAGGGGCAGTGATGGTGGATTCTGGGGAGGGGCAGTGATGGTGGATTCTGGGGAGGGGCAGTGATTGGATTCGGGGGAGGGGCAGTGATGGTGGATTTGGGGGAGGGGCAGTGATGGTGGATTCTGGGTAGGGACAGTGATGATGGATTCGGGGAATGGGCCGTTATGGTGGATTCGGGGGAGGGGCAGTGATGGTGGATTCGGGGGAGGGGCAGTGATGGTGGATTCGGGGGAGGGGCAGTGATGGTGGATTCTGGGGAGGGGCAGTGATGGTGGATTCGGGGGAGGGGCAGTGATGGTGGATTCTGGGGAGGGGCAGTGATGGTGGATTCGGGGGAGGGGCAGTGATGGTGGATTCTGGGGAGGGGCAGTGATGGTGGATTCGGGGGATGGGCAGTGATGATGGATTCAGGGGAGGGGCAGTGATGGTGGATTTGGGGGAGGGGCAGTGATGGTGGATTCTGGGGAGGGGCAGTGATGGTGGATTCGGGGGAGGGGCAGTGATGGTGGATTTGGGGGAGGGGCAGTGATGGTGGATTCTGGGGAGGGGCAGTGATGGTGGATTCGGGGGAGGGGCAGTGATGGTGGATTCGGGGGAGGGGCAGTGATGGTGGATTCGGGGGAGGGGCAGTGATGGTGGATTCGGGGGAGGGGCAATGATGGTGGATTCGGGGGAGGGGCAGTGATGGTGGATTCAGAGTGGATTCGGGCAGAGACCTGTAGCGGCAGAACTTGTGGCTGGACCCAGTTACTCCAGGTCTTTGTCCCATGGGACGTGACGCTGCGATTTCCTGTGAGGCTGGGCGCTGACAGTTATTTATATTTTCTTCCTTGCAGCCTGACTGTAGAATTGATGTCGAGATTGGTGGGATAGCATCACCGCCAGAATTCCCACTAGTCAAGTGCCTCCAGCAGACTGTACAACTACGTGTTGCCTACCTTCCTCCGGTGCATCCTGGGCTTTAGCAAACTGAAGAACTAAAAAATTAAATACATAGGTAAAACAGCCTATAGTAAAATAATATGTATGTGTACTGTTTCGATGCCACCTCATATAGAATATACAATAGGGTGGAGGTGCATACCAGTATAAGGATCTAGTATAGGAGTTATATATCTTCCTCTGGCAAGCAGGTCTATTTAAATATATTATCAAAATATTTATTTTCCATATGGTTAGCCCTGAAACAGCCAAACAACTCAAAACGGCTGATCTTACGAAATAAATCTTATTTAGGTTACCTTTTGACCTTCTTTCGAAGTGTATTTCCTTCATTACTTCCAGTTACTGAATGAAACTCTTCAAAAACATATGACAGACTTTCCATTATATCTTTTACTTGAAATAGTCCTACTCTTGGGCCAGGATTTTGACTCGGAGCCGGGAAGGTGGGGGGCGGGGAAAGTAAGTACGGGTTTCCTGGACGTCCTTATGATTTTGACTTAAGGACATCTTTTTTTTTGTCAGTTTGCTGTCCAACAGGCCGACCTGATTGACAGGCTGGTCTCAGTTGGATGGGAGCAGAGTAAAGAAGAGGTCATGAAAAGGTAAGTCTTCAGGTAAGTCTTAGATTGTATAGATGGGGGGATGCATGGGTGGGCACGGGGCATCGATGGGCATGGGGGCACTGATGGGCATGGGGGCACCGGGGAGGGGGGGAGTCAGTCATTGGAGGTCAGTCACCGGGGTATGAGTCATGTGGGGGACGATCAGGTGTCAGTCACCGGGGGAGGGATGGGTCAGTTACCAAGCTGGGAGTGGGGGGGGGGGCTTGTAGGGATTGGGGGTCATCACAGTGGTCCGCAATCAGTGGGGAGGGGATCTGCGATCGTTGGAGAGTCAGTTGCGAGCATTGGGGGGGGGTCCGCCATCATTGTGGGGTTCGCTGCAGGTAGGCTTGTTGGGCCTGGGGAAGCACTCCTGCTCCTCTGGGCCCACAAGCTGTGCCAGAAAGGCACTTACCTGCAGTTTCAGGCCTTCTCGCCTCTTCTCACGTGGCGTGAATAATCCTGGCCCCCCAGGGGTTGCAATCGCAAAACCTTTCAAAATGGGGGCCCGCAGCCTCCTTGAAAGGTTTTAGTGACCAACCTGCCTTCTGGGAACAGAATGGTGTCCTGCCCCTCATCTCACCCCGGTGGGAAAACCGGAAATGGGCGGGTTGGAGACGGATCTGAAATTGTTGCAATTTTCAATGCTCCCCCGCCCCCCCGATCCACCTGTTTCTCACAGTTAAAATCCTGCCCTTGGTGTCAAAAAGCATTTTCGCATCTAAAACTTGCATCAACGTATCTCTAAGTTCAGATGAATTATTGCGGATACTGACTCAAGCCACAGGAGTGGAAAAAATAAAGGATTAATGGAAGATACGTACTACGTAAGGACATGTAGGCCTGTCAGCATTACAAATCATCTAGTTCTCCTGCTAAAGTGCCTTGGCAAACTGCACTTCAGCTAATAAATCAAGGGAAACAAAAAAAAAGTTCATGGCTGTTCATGCACAAATCATTTCACTTTGAGAGTTCACGAGGGATGCAACAATAACTAAAGGCGAAGCAAAGACAAACAATTCAAAATGTCAGCTTTTAATCGTTAAAGGGGCAATGTCTTCAAGAAAGTCATAACCACCAGTTTGTTGATGGTTTTTCTGCAACTTGAAAACAATAGACGGTCCCAGCATCTCCTGCTACGAGCTCTGTGGCCTATCGAATTTGGAATCAAAATGAAATATACTATAAAATATGATAACTTATCAGTATAATATTAAATAATGATAATTGTAGGACTGGCTTGCTTTGAACTCCACTCCTGTTTCTCAGCCATTCCTTGAATGCTTCTCCTTCTGTAGGGTCAGATGTCTGTACAGATTGCTTGCACTGTAGGTGTTTCACTGTTTGGTGCTATCTCAGCAGTATGATATTTATTAATGTTGCAATGTTTGGAGCCTGTCCTGGAACATGTGGTTATGTTGTTTATGGCAGTTTTTATGTCAGTAAAGAATTGTATTTTAAATAAGTACATATTTAAAACAATACAGCAATGCATGAAATGTATCAAATTCTCTTGGATCTTATGGATATGGAGAATCTCTTTATTGTATCATTCTACTTTGTCACTGCAGTTTCATGTAACAATACCACTAGTGCCTACACTCGACTATAACATTCCTTGGTATCCAATCAATTAAAGTGACAGATTTGAAAGGAATGCCTACTTTCTGGCTATTTTAGCCATTGCGCAGAAAACCTATCTGGATGAAATCTCACTCTGTTAAAGAAAATGCACCAGCTCCTGATCCATTATTTTATTAAAAATCTTTGTTTTTTTCTTAAAGGTCATTTTTCAAAAATGTTCAGTCAACACTCAGCATACACGCAGTACTTCAAATAAAAAAAATGTAAAACTTCTTTAAATAAAAAGTATGTTCTAGATTCCCTGATTTGTAGAAACAAAGGTTTAGGTAGAAGCAGTCCCAGTGATGGCTGGCCTTGTCTGTACTGTAAAAAATATGAGACTTAAGGGACTCTTATTCATATGTTGCCAGTTAATAGGAGATGTCACACTTAAACTATAACTGTTACATCTGCAAAATAAAATAGTGAGCTGTTCCACATTGAGTAACAAGGGAATTCATTCTACTTATCTTCAGCCAACAATATGCTGCTGTTGCCAATTCAAACTGACAGGATGTGCCAAAAGAGAAATTAACTGAACTAAACTGAGCCTGTTTGACCATGATGTTTCCTGTCAGTAACTTTAATATGGCACAGTGACAGAAGCAATACATTTTTTTTCAATTGAGAGCTTTAATTTTTTTTCAACTACTTAAAAAACAACGGCCACCCTTTCACTCAATGGGGGTAATTTTGACTTTGTGTGATAGTGTAAAATGGGTGATAGCGAATCGGCAGCCTATTTTACATCTCTCCTGATTTTCAGATCCATTGACTTCAAAGTCAAAATCTACCCCAATAAGTGCTTTAAGTTCAAACAGTTGTACAATCAATTTCACAGCAGTGCAACTCCGTTAGGCCAGAATATGCAAAAAAAATTGTCATGTAAATGTTAAATTTCTATCATTTTAAGATCGAGTCTATGTTGATTGAATAGATTTCCATTGGTGTCACAGAAGAGTGGTAGCAAGAAACAAGAAATGTCCATAAACTCTCGTTAATAATACTCAGCTTTAACTCATTTCTCAGAGATGCTGCAGTTTTCATGTTTTGAAGAATTTTCTGTATCAATTTAATGCTGATCGTGGCAGGTGCAACACCTCAAATTTAATAGCAGACCATTGCATTAATAATCTTTTTAACAACATAAGAAATAGGAGCAGGAGTCGGCCATACAGCCCCTTGAGTCTGCTCCGCCATTCAATAAGATCATGGCTGATCTTCGACCTCAACTCCACTTTCCCGCCCGATCCCCATATCCCTTGATTCCCCTAGAGGCCAAATATTTATCAATCTCAACCTTGAATATACTCAACGACTGAGCATCT
This sequence comes from Heptranchias perlo, assembly GCF_035084215.1. Taxonomy (NCBI): domain Eukaryota; kingdom Metazoa; phylum Chordata; class Chondrichthyes; order Hexanchiformes; family Hexanchidae; genus Heptranchias; species Heptranchias perlo. Next base: position 84,260,078 of record NC_090325.1, on the reverse strand, counting down.
GGGGTAGAGAATTCCGAAGAGTCACAACCCTCTGAGTGAAGAAATTCCTCCTCATCTAAGTCCTAAATGTCCGACCCCTTATCCTGTGACTATGCCCCCTAGTTCTAGATTGTCCAGCCAGGGGAAACAACCTCTCAGCATCTACCCTGTCAAGCCCTCACAGAATCTTATATGTTTCAATGAGATCACCCCTCATTCTTCTAAACTCAGAGAGTATAGGCCCATTCTACTCAACCTCTCCTCATAGGTCAACCCTCTCAACCCAGAAATCAATCTAGTGAATCTTCATTGCACTCCCTCTAAGGCAAGTATAACCTAAGGAGACCAAATCTGTGCACAGTACTCCAGGTGTGGTATCACCAAAGCCCTGTACAATTGCAGCAAGACTTCCTTACTCTTGTACTCCAACTCCCTTGCAATAAAGGCCAACGTACTATTTGCCTTCCTAATTGCTTGCTGTACCTGCATGTTAACTTTCTGTGTTTCATGTACAAGGGCTCTCTGAATACCAACAATAGTTTTTCACCATTTAAAAAATATTCTGTTTTTCTATTCTTCCTACCAAAGTGAATAACCTCACATTTCCCCACATTATACTCCATCTGCCACCTTCTTGCCCACTCACTTAATCTGTCAATATCCCTTGCAGACTCTTTGGGGTCGATTTTAGGATGGCCGAGCGAGTGCTTTTGTGGCGGGGGGGGCTCCGAAAATTTGGGATTCCTGGGGTGGGTCCGGAGCCTGGCTCCAACCCGCCCACTTCCGGGTTCCCGCATGCGGGACTCCCACCGGCAATTAAAGCCGGCGGGATCCCAATTAAATCAATTATTTTGATATTTCAGGTCGTTAGCAGACCTGATTGGTGGATATTTTAGGAGGGGTGGGATTTTCATCCAAACTGAGTGTGTTTCCCGTAGTGGGGGAAACACTCCCAGTTGAAACAGACATGTTGCAGCCACCAGCCTGTGAGAGCTGCAAAGGTCCATTTGACAGGTGGGGTGGGGGGGAGACCCTCACTCATTGCAGGAGGCCACTCTGTCACCTTGGACAAAGTTTGGCCTCCACCGCCCTCCTCCTAACACAAAAAATCACCAACTTGCAACCTTAACCCCGGTGTGAAGAGTGCTAGATTTCTGTCGCCAGCTGCTTGTGCTGCTCCCGGTCTCGGCGTCTGCCACGGACAGGTACTCCAGCTTCCGGCTTACTTCCAATGCCTGCTGCTCCGCGTCCGTTAAGGCCACCTGATGTGGCAGGCCCCCTCCGGTTCTTGCCCTCTCCTGGGCATTCTGGCATCTCTTCTCCTAACAAGGCAAAACACAGGGAGGTGTGATTGAGTGATGATTGCATAGTGACCTGCTGCATGCATTGGTGTGGGTGGGGTGAGCGTGAGAGAGATGCAGGGGAGGGTGCGTTTGAGACATAGCCATGAGATTGTATGAGGATTGGGTTGCGTTGTCGTGTTCGAATGGGAACTGGGGCGGTGAGTAAGTGCAGGCAAGGTGAGGATGATGGTTGAGTGGATGTGAGGAGTGATGCGAGAGCATTGTGGTGGCAGTGCAGAAGGAGTTGTGTGGTGGAGGTGATGTGGAAGACGGATTGTGGGAGAATGCGTAAGTATATTCACTTTGGCTGACCTGGTTAGGTCATTAAAGCGCTTCCTGCACTGGACCCAGGTTTGACACACATTGCTGCTGCTGGTGACCTCCTCGGCCACCTCCAGCCAGGCCTTCTTGGTGGCAGAGAGAGGCCACCTTCTCCCATCAGATGGGAAAAAAATTTCCCTCCTCCTCCTCACTCCATCGAGCAGCACCTGGAGTGAGGAGTCAGAGAAACTTGGAGCAGCCTTGCCTCTGGCCTGCTCCATGCTCCAAAATTGTTCTTTTGCTGCAGGAGGAGCATTGGAGGACTGCCCCTTTAAATAGGGCTCCTCCTGCTGACAGCCTGTGATGCGGGTGTGCAGTGCGCCCACTGTGCAGGTCTGGAACGGGAAACCCGGAAGCGTGCGTAAGTACATTCAATTAGGCTGCGATCGCATGCGGAGCACCCCGATTTCACTGGGTGCATTACCCACGTTCCCAGTCGACCCCCTGCTGCCAACCCGCCTCCCTCCTAATATCGGGCCCTTTGTGTCCTCCTCACAGCTTACTTTTCCACCTAGCTTTGTATCGTCAGCAAACTTGGATACATTACACTCAGTCCCTTCATCTAAGTCATTAATATAGATTGTAAATAGCTGAGGCCCAAGCACTGATCCTTGCGGCACCATCTTAAACATCTTACATTTATTATAGCAAATATACAAATACGTCACAAGTATTAATATTTTTCAAGCTCAAAATGCTTGTTCCTTAAATTCTTACGGTAAGGCCTCAACCTCACATAGACCTGGACATTTTTATCCTGAAAGTAGACTTGGAATACAAACTCTGCATTCTCCATGGCAGTCAGCTGGCAATGAACGAGAGTCTCGTCCAACCCCAGAACAAGCAAATAATCAGGCACGCTGCGGGTCTCCGAAAATGACCCATTTACTCCTACTCTCTTTTTCTGTCCGTAAACCAATCCTCTATCCAAGCTAATATATTACCCCCAAACCCATAAGCTCTTATCTTGTGTAATAACCTTTTGTGTGGCACCTCATTGAATGCCTTTTGAAAATCCAAATATACTAAATCCACTGGTTCCCTTTCATCTACCCTGCTAGTTACATCCTCAAAAAACTCCAGTAGATTTGTCAAACACGAATTCCCTTTCATAAAACCATGTTGACTCTGCCTAATCATATTATGATTTTCTAAGTGCCCTGTCCTTACTAAGTCCTTAATAATGGATTCCAGCATTTTCCCTACTACTGATGTCAGGCTAACTGGCCTGTAGTTCCCTGTTTTCTCTCTCCCTCCTTTCTTGAATAGCGGGGTTACATTTGCCACCTTCCAATCCGCTGGGACCGTTCTAGAATCTAGGGAATTTATGGAAGATCAAAACCAATGCATCCACTCTCTCTGCAGCCACTTCTTTTAGAACCCTAGGATATAGGCCATCAGGTCCAGGGGATTTATTGACTTTTGGTTCCATTAATTTCTCCAGTACTTTTTCTCTACTAATATTAATTACTTTAAGTTCCTCACTCTCATTGGCCCCTTGGTTCCCCACTATTTCTGGTATGTTTTTTGTGTCTTCTACAGTGAAGACAGATACAAAATATTGTTAGGTGATACAATACATTGAACTGAAAAAAGTTAGAGAGTTAAATGCATGGCTCAAAGAGTGATGTGGGAGACAGGGGTTTCAATTCATGGGGCACAGGCACCAATACTGGGGAAAGAGGGAGTTGTTCCATTGGATGGGCTCCACTTAAACCGGTCTAGGACCAGTGTCCTGGCAAATCAAATAACTAGGGTGGTAGATAGGGCTTCAAGCTAAAAAGGTTGGTGGGGGGGGGGGGTTCAGGTAAGGGTAAATTTCTAAATCTAAAGAGAAAAGTCAAGGCCATAGAGCAGTGTAGCAAGTTGGATAAAGAAAAACAGACTGTGTCAGGAAGGGACAGAGAGTTTAATGGTAATAGTGTTTCAGTAAACAAGGTCAAATCAGGGAAAATTGTAAAAAGTTAAAATTAAAAGGTACTTTATCTGAATGCACGAAGCATTCATAACAAGACAGACGAATTAATGGCACAAATAGAGATAGATGGGCTTGATCTCATCGTCATTACTGAGACGTAGTTGCAAGGTGACCAAGGTTGGGAACTAAATATTCCAGGGTACTTGACTTTTTTGAAAAAACAGACAAAATGGAAAAGGAGGGGGGGTGGGTAGCCCTTATAATAAAGGATGAGATAAAGACAGGAGTGAGAAAGGATCTTGGCTCGGAAGAGTAGCCATTTGGTACATTTTACGAGTTAGTGCTCCAAGCACTGTGTCTTATTTGATAAGAAGACAGATGGGATAATCAGATATGATCTCAGTGCCCCATTGTCCAATCTGCCTTTCTGTCAAGTGAAGCTCCCTGACAGGAATGCTAAACTTGTAAAATTTACTCCAATATGTGGAATAGACGCTCAGCAAAAGCAGAGCTGACAAGCTCACGTGAATGCAAAAGACAATTGATACTGAATTGCAAAATCCGGTCTTGGAAAAAATGTTATGTTCCCTGTACTAAAGCAATGAGATTGGAGCATGTCAAGTATAACACTTGCTAACTTCCTACCAGGCCAAACTCCCTGCATTTTCTGGGGTCACCTCTATTTACTTATTCATGGTGAGCTTCCTGCTCATATCGGGCCAGGAGCTGGGAGCCTGTACATTACCTTCTTGCTAAATGTGCAATAGTCCAGCAGAGCACACCTTCAAGCTTCAAATTATGTCTTCTTTTCTTAGCATTTCAAAGGCCTTCACACATAAAACCATTATAACACATCCTACCTGCATGCCTATGTAAAGGAAGGACTGCAGTGTGCCAAATGGCTGCAATCAGTGACTCCCTCTACTTTGGGAAATGAGGCAGTGCAGTAACATTGGGCAGCTGTGTCTATGGGAAAGAGGATCAAACTGCAGGTCATGCTGACCTATGCACTAATTTGTAACTGGCTCCATGCTGACCCAGAACCTGCAGAGAAAAATTATAATTCTCCACAGTAATTGCCAGGTAGGTATGTCAGCACCAATGAATATGGTTGGCATAATGGAGAGTATGGGCAGTTTGTCTTTGATGCTTGCTGACCTTTGCATTCTTTCTTTCATTTTGTATTACTTCATCATGAAATCCTATAATTGCATTGCTTCAAAACTGACCTTCATCACGAATTTTAACATGACTTCCTAACTGCCAAGGATTCTTCACTTAGGTGCCCTGTCTCTCGCTGAGTTCCCATGAAAGTTTGTATTGTAAGAGCTCCCTTTTCATGTCCCCCCCTTTTTCAGCTCTTCCTGTTCTGCTAAAGTCTTGGAAATGCTTCAGTTAGAGTCAACTTTCCGGTGAATTAGCAGACAATTTGGCTAATTTCACTTTCACATAAATGTTATGCACTGTTAGGAGACAGAAAGAGAGTCCAAAGTTCTTTTTAAAGAAGCAGAAATGAAAAAATATTTTCATAAAAATTGTTCACAGCCTTAACGACTGGAAACTATATTCTCTAGTTTGAATTTAACTGTCTAACATTATGGCTACCAGATAGATAAAAAGAAACCACTGCAAATGCTGGGAAGCTGAAGTAAAAACAGAAAATGCTGTTATACATCAGCATCTGAAAGGAGTAAAGCTGGATTAGTGTTTCGCGCGTAGACCCTATTTTACTATGGCTACCAGGCTGAATGATATCTACTTTTTTTGTGAAGTACAAAACTTTTTTTCTCCAGTTATTGTGGGTAAAGTTGGGTCGCGTAGCACCCATTTTTCAGGTGCTACACGGCCTCCTAAGACCTCAAAATGGCGAGCAGGAAGTGTGCACACACTTCCAACCAGATCTGCACCGCCTGGTATATTGGGGGAGGACAATCCCCACACCTGAAGCAGGCGTTAGGCACTTTGCATATGCAAAAAAGGGGCCGAACACATACTTAAAGGTCGCTGCTACAACATTGGTGCACTGGCTGCCTCAGGGAAAAACAACCTTAAGTAACACCATAATCGCCATCACTTTTGGTCCCGAGATCCAGGCCCCTACGACCCACGATCCTCGATCCCTTCCTCTTGGCCCCCGATCCCTCTCCCGAGGCCCCGATCCTGAGTTGCCCATCGCCCTGATCCAAAGTTCAGACCCCTGATCCCGACTCGCCCACCACCCGATCCAAAGTTGAGGCCCCCAATCCCAACGACCAGCCCTGATCCCAAGCTTAAGTAGTGACCCGTGGCGCAAACTTGGAGGACCCACCTCCTCCCGTTGCACCACCTTCATGATGATGAGGTCCGAAGCCCAATATTTGGGGCTCCTCAGGCTTCACCATTTGTGCGCGGGGTAATAACGCTGCACCCAAAAGTGGGAGCTCCTGAATTTAACCCTTAGAATCTCACCCCTCACCCCCCTATTTACAGCTCAAAAGGGAGATAAGATGGTGCTATCAAATGTGAGAGCAACACAATTAAAATGTTTCAGAGCAAATATTTATCTCACAATGTTGGCAAAAATTTACAAACTGGTTAATTTCTCTCTTTGGAGCTTTATTGAAATATTAATCATTTTAGCACAGCACAGCTCAAAATTTGGCCCTGCACCATCAGGGTGATACAGGGATGGGAAACTATCGAAATTAGATGAGATAGTGGGACTATTTTCAGTGGAACAGAGAAGACTAGGAGGAGATTTAATAGAGGTTTTTAAAATTATGAAGGATTTTGTTAGGGTGAATAGGGATAGGCAATTTCCTCTATTTGGGGGAGTTAGTAATTAAGGGTCATCAATTTAAAATTGTCCTTAAGATGGTGAGCAGAGAGGCTTGGAGAAATTGCTTTGTACAGAGTCGATCGAGCATGGAGTAGTTGAGGCAGAGATTATTGCATTTTTTAAGGGAGCAGTAGATAAATATTTGAAACAGAGGAAGATACATGACTATTGGGAGAGAGCAGGGCAGAGGGTTTAGTTTTGGATTGCTCTAGGAAAATGCTGGCACAGACACGAGTCCTGAATGGCATTCTTCTCTACTATAAAATTCTGTGGTTCTATAGTGGTTCTGTGGTTCTATAGCTCCTTTTCACCTGTGGCCTTCAGCACACCAGGGCAAAGTAGTTCACTTGATTGGCGCCCCTGCCACTGAACTCAATATTCACCCCCCTCCACCATCGGCGCACTGTGGCTGCAGTATGCACTATCTACAGGATTCAAGGATACAGGCCAGTTAGCCTGACATCGGTCGTCGGAAAAATGCTGGAATCCATTATTAAGGAAGTCGTAACAGGGCACTTAGAAAATCATAATACGATTAGGCAGAGTCAACATGGTTTTATGAAAGGGAAATCATGTTTGACAAATTTATTAGAGTTTTTTGAGTATGTAACTAGCAGGGTAGATGAAGGGGAACGAATGGGTGTAGTATATTTGGATTTTCAAAAGGCATTCAATAAGGTGCCACATAAAGGGTTGTTATGCAAGGTAAGGGCTCATGGGGTTGAGGGTAATATATTAGCATGGATAGAGGATTGGTTAAAGGACAGAAAACAGAGAATAGGGATAAACGGGTCATTTTCAGGTTGGCAGGCTGTAACTAGTGGGGTGCTGCAAGGGTCAGTGCTTGGGCCTCAGCTATTCACAATCTATATTAATGACTTAGATGAAGGGACCGAGTGTAATGTATCCAAGTTTGCTGACGATACAAAGCTGGGTGGGAAAGTAAGCTGTGAGGAGGACACAAACAGTCTGCAAAGGGATATAGATAGGTTAAGTGAGTGGGCAAGAAGGTGGCAAATGGAGTATAATGTGGGGAAATGTAGGGAAAGAAAAGAAAAAGAATATTTTTTAAATGGTGAGAAACTATTAAATGTTGGTGTTCAGAGAGACTTGGGCGTCCTCATATAAGAAACACAAAAAGTTAGTGTGCAGGTACAGCAGGCAATTAGGAAAGCAAATGGCATGTTGGCCTTTATTGCAAGGGGGTTGGAGTACAAGAGTACTGTGTACAGTTTTGGTCTCCTTATCTAAGAAAGGATATACTTGCCTTGGAGGCGGTACAATGAAGGTTCACTAGATTAATCAATGGGATGAGAGGGTTGTCCTATGAGGAGAGATTGAGTAGAATGGGCCTATTCTCTCTGGAGTTTAGAAGAGTGAGAGGTGATCTCATTGAAACATATAAGATTATTAGGGGGCTTGATAGGGTAGATGCTGAGAGATTGTTTCCCCTGGCTAGAGAGTCTAGACCTAGGGGGCATAGTTGTAGGATAAGGGGTCGGCCATTCAAGACTGAGATGAGGAGGAATTTCTTCACGCAGAGGGTTGTGAATCTTTGGAATTCTCTACCCCAGAGAGTTGGGGATGCTGAGTCATTGAATATATTCAAGACTGAGATCGATAGATTTTTGGACTCTAGGGGAATCAAGGGATATGAGGATCGAGCGGGAAAATGGAATTGAGGTCGAAGATCAGCCATGATCTAACTGAATGGCGGAGAAGGCTTGAGAGGCCATATAGCCTACTCCTGCTCCTATTTCTTATGATCAATGCAGCAACTCACCAAGCTTACTGCAACATCACCTTCCAGCCCTGCAACCTCTACTTTCGAGAAAGACAAAAGTGGCAACATCATGGAAACATCATCATCTCCAAATCACACACCATCCTGACTTGGAGATATACCACTGTTCCTTCATCATCGCTGTACCAATATCCAGAAATTCCCTATCTAACAGCATCATCAGACCACTACAGATTGCAGCGCTTAAAAGTAGGTTTACCACCACTTTCTCAGGGTAATAAATATGGCCACATACCGAGAACAAAATGTTAAAGAATTATCAGACCTCTATTGGTCTTACAATGTTTTTCCTCTTTCTGTGGGGGTTTGTCTGACCCCCCGCCAGACAGCTGCCTAGGGTGGTACATTTCAAATCATCACATGGAAATGTGGGTGCAGATCCACATCTCATCACTCCATGGGAAAACATTCTTTACAATGTCCGTCAGACAAGACACTGTGGCCAAGGTTCCTTGGTGACATCACTGCTGGATGTGCTGAGGGGTGGGACTTCCACCTGCCCACCTATTGTGCTTTTGACCCTGGAGGATTTCCCAGCATCAGCCTAATTTGTATTTCTCAGGCGGTTTCTTGCTTGTATTCCCATCTGTGCTGGGGGTCCCGTCTTGAGATGAGGTACGCCTCAGACATCTGCAGCTGCGGAATGGGGCCAAATGCTTGTAGGGCAGTATCATGAGAGCGCCTGTAGTGCCTAAAATTTAAAAATCCCAGATGGAAGGAGTGAGTCAAACTAAGGGGGAATTTAAGATTTAAAAATCTTCTGCGGCCTGAGGAACGCTGGATGCCAGTCATACGCTGGTGTTACCAGCGGCAGCGATAATCGTGATAAATGTAACATATGACAACACCGTATCATTCACACCTCCGTACAATATGTTCGCCCATATTTGGTCGGATGTATTCTGTCACTTCCGGCGGAAAATCCATGAAGCGTTGTGGATCAGGGGGGAGCTGTCCCCAGCCCACTCCATTAATGACATTAAAGCAATGTAAGTAAAGTGGAGAATCCCACCCTGTTTAAGATATTTACCCATGATAATAAAAAATGTTAGCAACAGAATAACTTTTTAACAAAGTGGATAATAAATAGTTATAGCAATGTAATTACAATGTTATTAAACAACAACTATTTTTTTACATACAGCTGATGTATTAGTGCCTTGTTACCATACTTTTGAGCATGTTCATTAAGTTACAAGGTACCTCAGCTATTGATTGACAGGTAATTTATGGCATATGAATGATAAGGTTCCCATGGTCTTTGCATACTGAGCTGCAGTATTGATACCCATTCATCAATGGCCTTCAGTAAAGAAGACCCTTGCCTGGGTAGTGGGTGTATTATTATTGCCTTGGGCGGCCATCAAACCAACTGTCAGCCCTTTTTGCCATTTATACAAGAGAGAAGGAAAAAGTCATCTGTGGAAACTGGTTGTGGTTGTTGCAGTTTCAGAATCACCACTTACTCTGGCAGCTTGTTTCTCCAAAGTGATGATACTGTAAAGCCTCATGTTTTAGTGCATTTGGATATTCAGCAGAGGGCACCATAGGATAGGAAACAATCTCATACAAATTTTTAGAATAAATGTCAGACTGATTCCATTGTTTGTGGTTCTCTGTTGGTACAAAAGAAGAATATTAAGGGCTAAAATTTCACTGATGGGTGCCATCATACGTGTGCTGCTGAAGTTTGTGTTTCTGGCACACAGGGAGGGTCTCCCTGAGTTTTCTGGGTTCCCCTTTTCTAAATACCTTTGGTGCGTTCCAATGCAGTTTGCATCACTCGCTAAGAGTATGGAGAACGGAGGCTGATGGGATTTCCTGGGCAGAAGCATGAATGTGAGGTGAGCACAGCTCCTTAAAGCTCCACCTGCACCTCGTATCTGGGGGAGCTGTGCTCCTTGTGTTGTACAATTTGGAACATGAACCAGGAGCCTACTGTTGCTTAGGAAAGAGAAAGGGCAGCTCCCTTTTCTGAGACAGCTTTGGAGGTTAAGCTGAGGGAAGAGATGACAAGGAGGGTTGCTGTTTAAGTATTTGATGGCACCATCCTCAGCAAGCTGTAGCTGGTGCTGCCTAGAAGGAAGTGGACAAGCAGTTCAATCCTATTAAGAGGTGGTCACATTTCGAGATTTCAGACTATGCTACCATGGGATGACTTGGTGTAATATTTATTAAAAATACTACTGCTGAGGTACTTAGCTCTCAAGGGGCCGAATTCACAGGGCTGGGAGATGTAGATTAGAATTCAAACAGGGCATCTGGACCAGTGTCCTGAAGACAATGAAAGATAGTTTGACATTCCAGTGATCATTCTCACTCATTACTCCTGCGACAACTCTAATCATTTGAAATCAATAGGGGTCATTCCCAAGTTAGGCTGGTTGATACCACTCAGGGGAGGGGTTAATCAGTGTAACTGAAAACTGACTAACCCCTGCTGGAGTCAGGCTTTTAAAAAAACAGAAGGGGAAACTTTCAACATCGGCAGGGGCATTAAATTGGCCGTATCGGATCGGCTGTCCGCTATACGCCTGCCCAATTTTCCTTTCCATTGACTCTCTGTTTTACGCCCCTGCCGAAGTTGAATTTCTCCCCCTTTGTCCATTTTAAGAGTAGCCAACCTTTTTTATAACTATATATCCATTGCGCTTTGCATCTAGCTGCTCCTCTGCTATTCCTAGAAATCTACGGATCAATAATACTATCTTCACATTATTGGCAATGAGGCCTATAGTGTGCCTTATAACATGGCCTGGGGGCACCTCAGGTACTTGGAGCCTAGATACCAGTTGTGCACTAGACTCATTAAAGCCCCTATTTGTATGCAAATGAGGGGAGGTCCCCATAATATGATTTATATGCCTTCTGTATCTTTCCCCCTTTAACAGAATCAACTTTGCTTACCTTCTAGGTGACCATCATAGGAGTACATCACCTCCTTTTTTGGTCCACATTTTATACCCCTGAATGTTGCATTCACTTCCAATGGAAAAAATGCAGCATAGATTTTCTAGGATGTTACCAGGGATAAGGGGTTATATGTTAAGAACAGAGATTTGAGAAGTTAGCACTTTTCTCACTGGAGCTAAGATCTTCAATATTATGACACGTTATGATACAATCGATGACACGGTAACAAGGGAGCACAAATTTAAGATGATCACAATAAGTATTAAAGGAGAGGTTATTACATTTTTTCACACAGAGGATGATTAGTACGTGGAATTTCCAGCCATAAATGGGAATATTAAATGGTATGAGGCATAGCAAGGAGAATGACATTAAACTAGGTAGATCATACAGAGAAACACACCAGCACAGACTTAATAAGCCAAATAGCTTATTTCTGTGCTGTAACATTGTATGATTTACATCAAAAATTGTTTATTGCCCATTTGGAAAATAGGTCCCATGATGTTAATTTATAACCTATCCAGAGCCATCCCAATGGACATAAATCTAAGCACAAAACTATTCTTAAAAATAAACAATATAAAAGAGCCTTGATACTTAACCTCAGTTTAAAAAACAACAGAAATATAATCTGCCAAAATTTATTGATAACAAGCCAACAAAAAGAACTTTCTAATATTAAAATCTATTCTAAATCAAGTAAAATTGATGTAAATTTGAGACGGCCAAAAGAATTTGTTAATTTTTTCTCCCTGCATTAACTTGCCTCTTTCCCACTTGGTCCTGATATCAGTGCACTCCTTTTTCATTTACAGCCAGGTATGAGAGACTTTAATGATTCAGTTAATGACCCTTGCCTATAAGAGGTGTATAACGGGTTATTATTATTATGGGGTGTATAATGGGCCATCACCAGATTTCCCCCCTTGCCAAAGTTGAAAATACCTCCATTATTTCAGATTTTAAACAAAATGCCTGTGTCAGGTTGTGAGAGGGTGTGGCCCTTGTACCTTTCATTTTCCATGGTGCTCTGGCAGACGCTGCCCTCTTTCATCCTCTAGGTCCTCATTTTCTTCAAATATGAACATAGAAGGTTGATCTTGTGCCAGATAATTTACAAATATATTTACACAGAAAACAATTTCCACTGATGCACTTGCTTATATCTCAAAGATGCAGTAAAGATGGAGGTGGGAGGTGGGGATGGGTGGGCGCAGTGGCAAATAGAAAAAAAGTGATTGGAATTGAAAAGTTACCACAAGTGCTTACTTAAAATGCTACTGCTGCAAGCAAAATACAAACGGCTATTATTTAGGAACAGTGCTCACATAGGCTCCAGCGCAGCCTAACTTGCCATCAGAAACCCAGCACTATCCCATGCCTATTGGCCTGAACGCCCGCCCATCAAAGTTCCACCTCCTCTCCTGCAATGGTCTAACATCAAAACGACTTACATCTTTTCTCCCGGGTTGCTCACAGCAGTGGCCGAGAGATTAATCTGTCAATCCAGGAGACTCCGGGACAATCCTGGAGGGTTGGCAACCCTATAATATCTGTGAGTTTGGCTCAGTGGTGGCGCTTTTGCCTCTGAGTCGGAAGGTTGTGGGCTCTAGCCCCACTCGAGGGATTTGAGCACATAATCTAGCCTGACACTTTAGTGTAGTACTGAAGGAGTGCTGCATTGAGGAGGTGCCATCTTTCAGATGAAATGTTAAACTGAGGCCCGGTCTGCTGGTTCAGGTGGACAGAAAATATCCCATTGCACTATTTGAAGAAGAACAGGAGAGATGTCCTGGCCAGTATTTATCCCTGAAGAAACACCACCAAAGCAGATTAACTGGTCATTTATCTCACTTGCTGTTTGTGGGAGCTTGCTGTGCATAAATTGGCTCCTATGTTTGTCTACGTAATAACAGTGACTACATTTCAAAACTAATTTGTTGGTTGTAAGATGTTTTAGGGGATCCTGAGGACATGAAAGGTACAATATAAATGCAATTTCCATCTTGTACTGTAATAAACTATCACAGAATATAATTATACTGGCCCTGAATTGCAATGGAGGTTCTCGCAATCTCCTGCTGTAATAGCCATTTATACCATTTCTCTGGGTGTTCCGCCTACCTCCTGCTGATATACAGTGGGAAATCAGGACAACCACATGGAAATTCAGGGCCAGTATATATCTTTCACAAAATCCCTCACTTTGGACCAAGCTAAAACAATCCTGTAGCTGTGTATACCACAACAGAGTAGTTCAGTATCACATGAGGAACTTCAGCAAATGTGATACATATGTTTAAAAATATAGATAATGGCAGCCTGGCTTTATGAAATGAGATTCATTTCGCAATAAATGCCTTAAAATGGCATCTTTGGTCAAGGTGTGATAACCCATTACAAATGCAGTCTGGCAGAATTTGTACTAAATATAGCATTATTCCCAAAAGTAATATATTCTCACTGATAGTATATTACCAGCTGTTGGAAAATGGACCTGGAGATACTAACCCAGTAATTACTCTACTGGTGCTGGGTTTATGCCTAAAATGTTAACTTGTCACGTCTCTCACAGAAGCTGTACCTGGCTTGTTGAGTGTTTCCAGCATTTTCTGTGTTTGTTTCAGATTTCCAGCATCCATTGTATTTTTTTTTGTTTTATGGGGACACCTCTGTTGTCAGTCTGCTGGATTCTCAAAATTTTGAGTTGTCATATGATTTGCTACTTAATTCGTGTTTTTGTTTGACAAAAATAAAAAGAAAATCGCACTATTGCTGGAGATCTGAGATAAAAACAGACAGTGCTGGAAGTTTACAGCGGGTCGAAAGAGAAGGTTAACATTTCAAACGGGTCCCTTCAATTTTGGGTTATACCTTAAGTAAATGGTCAGCTGATAATAAGGCTGAATTTTGTCCAGATTGCTTTCTTCTACCTTCGAAGTACTGCCCATATCCACCCTTACCTCTGAGCCCACCAGAAAGTTCCTCTTTGAAACTATAATGGCCATTTAATGATCTATGAAGAGCTAGACTATACCAGTGAAACTATCCACTTTAAAGCATATATTCAAACAATAATTTATCACAAAAATATAGTTTAATGGCCTCAACGTTTAGTACAGTGTATTTAAAAGTTAATGATTCCAAGGAAATTTTTGAAACCATACACTGTAAATGACAATTAATTTTAAATAAGTTGAAACTTCTGCTATGCTTACAATTCTCTTAAAAGTAATTTAATGCTGTCTGTTTAGAAGATTTTTATGCTTAAAATGTAAAATTTCCAAATGTAGTAATTCAAATTTCCAGACACAGTCTGTAATTCTTTTGCAAGTCAGACATCAATGTTACACAAACACATGAGCTGTAACACAAAATAGTCCACATAACATGTTCTGAATAGGTTATTGACCGCTGCAGAGGCTGTGAGACCTATTCACGTACTTAAGAATTTAATTCTTCCGTCACCACCAATTCCCATGCTAGTCTGAACTAACCTACAGAAATAAATTATCCAGAAACCCGTCCTGTTTGATATATATATGCAGCTCCACTAAGGGAATTTTGCGACAAAAGCAGTATTTCTGTGAGTAAAACCAGCATCATGTTTACCATTGCCCGTACAGGAGGAAATCATGCCCACATGAACACTTGAAAAACTGTTGGGTGAAACCAGACAGCCAACTCTCCCAGCAGGAAGCCACGCTCAAAGGGAGTGCAGGTCAGAGATAGGGTTACAACACTGTAAGGATGATTCTTTGATCTTTTGAGCACAACTCCTCACTGGGAGTGCAGGATTGGCAAATTTACTCTTTTGTTTTTTCCTGTTTGAATTTCCTCTCATACTTTCCTGAAATTATTGCCTTCTTTGCTCAGGCACAGTTCATGAGTGCCAGGTACCCTCCTGTACTCCTCAGCCAGGTGACCATTATACATGAATGAATCCTGATAGTCTCAGAAGACTATTTAACTTCCAGGGCATCACAGCTGAGCCTGATCCTGTCCTCACCTTATATGCACAGATCTAGGGATCAGGAACATAGAATCATACAGCACAGAAGGAGGCCATTTGGCCCGTCGTGCCCATGCTGGCTCTTTGAAAGATCTATCCAATTAGTCCCACTCCCCTACTCTTTCTCCAGGATGGTTGGAGGGGAACTCCAATTTGGCCTCAGCATTCCTGGAATTGGGAAGGAAAAATCTACTGAACTTTAACATGTGATTTTTGCTGGAAAGTAAGCATTATGAATGACAGGTGAGGATAGAATGGGACTTGGCTGCAATGCTGTCCATGGTTAAATAGCCCATTTAAATCAATTTTCTAGGCTTACAATTGAAGAATATCCATCTGAGCAAGATACCAGGGCAAAAGGTGTCACCCATATCTCAGCATGAGTCTGCACCGTCAGGAGGACAGGTAAGAAATCTGAGGAAAAAACAAACCACCAAAAGAATGCAGCATGGTCTGAGTATTCCCAGGTGAGGACTGAACTAGCAGGGACAACATAGCCTTAGCCTGCAGGCCAAGAAAGTTTAGAAAGGATTATGAAGGTTTTCCTGCACACCTGACTGGTGAAAAAGGAGTGAAACCAAAGAACTGTCACTCAGATGTCAAGCTACAAACTCTGAGCAGCAAACGCCACAAACCTCACAGTGCATCTGGACTGCAGCTGCAATCTATTTCCTGCCTGGAGCAATAGCCTTCACTCTTTTTAACACAAGACAAATTGAATCGCAGGGCACTCATTCGCCAACATCCATTCGAATGGGATCTGTCGTTTCACCCATTTGACCCCGTACTCTTAGCTTTAAATGAGAAGTTAATCCATCTCTGACCCTCAGCATATTGTTCGTGTTTATGTTAAGAAACAAGCCAAGTACAGCAAGGTATTCAGAAACAGGGGGTGTACTTTCCTTCATTTGCTAATGTTAGCAAAAAAGTATAAAATAGGTTCCGCTCCTTATACTCTCGCAGGATTTTCCACTAACATTAGGGAATGGAAGAAAATATAACCTCCAAGTTGTAAAGAGGCACTGTCTACGTGAAAAGTGTTTGGCCAACTTTCCTGTGGATTTGAGAAGTTGCAAATGTATTCACCATTTTCACCATGACAATATCACTGAGATTTGATAATGTACTTCAACACAATTTGCATCATCATATTACATACTTGGTTGTTATAAACAAAAAATTATTTTCCAAAAGCTTTTCTCTGAAGACAGTTCTCTATTAACTAAAGGCAAATGCTGGAGCAAAACAAAACCTGATATTTTCAAGAAGGCAGTGCTTTTTCCAGTTCTGCTCTGCCACAACTTCTATCCAACCACTAATCCTCCCTACATCAAGGGCAATTGGAAACTGGAACTCCAAACAATGTTGTGCCAGTCTCTTCTATTGTGGTTTTCAAGTCTACAGGTTGAAATCTTATCAGAGCACTGCATGCTGTCAAACCATGACTTCCGTGGATATCCACTTCTCTTTCCAATAATTTGTCCATCTAAAATAGGGTGTGTAAATTCTCCACTACAATATGGGTGAAATGACATGTCTTCACTTTGATAATTACCCCCGTCAATTCTATTGTTATACCCAACTCTTCGCTCATGTGGAGCATAAACAATGTTATAGGCCAGTTGGGCCGAATGGCCTGTTTCTGTGATGTAAATTCTTTGTAAATCTATGTAATTTAAATCACTAGTGCATTTAACTGTCCTTAAGGAACTGACAGTAGCACCACATTTCAAACAGCCTCATCTTTCAATGTTTAGCCCTCTGCACCATATAGGAAAGAGCTCCACGTTAAAATTGTAGGTTTATGACTATTTTTATGGGTCTGTCCTTTCAGATGACGTTTTAAACTGTGAAAACTTTCCAAGCTATCCCAATTCATCTTTTAGTTACTTTCAAGCAATCACTAACAGGAGTCTACAAGGATCGAAGATACTCAAAGCTCTCAACAAAATTGATCTGCTCATCATTTGCCATAATGCTCACTCATTTGTCACCGCTACCCACTCAAATAATGTTTGTCTTCTTGACATTTAGTTTAAGGAGTTTCTTCATATTTGTTCATACTATGTTTTGGAGTATTCATTGACTGTGTGCTCCAATGGTGCCATTGGTATTTTGGAGATTATGAATTTTCTTCTTCCAGTGCTAGTTATTTCCTGGAAGGACTCAATAGCATGACGGTTCCTACCTGCAGTTACATCCATTGCTGCCATTAATGCTATCACTCTCTCCAGATTCAGCATATGATAGATGTAAGTGAGTATATCTCTGGGAAGGCTCACACACTGCTGCTCTAATGAGATCAGTAGCTTATTCTTCAATAGTAAGTCTTCTAAAAAGAAAAGTGTCTCCCCTCTCCTATTCCTTCCTCTATCTGCCTATGATGTATAGTGTCAGCATGCAGCCAAAACATTCCTCACTCACATGAGGTATATCTGAAGTTACAAACTGTATCTGAGTGGGAGTATTTAGCAAAGCCGCCCGGATGGCATGTAGCTTCAGCAAGAGTGGGCAAAAGAACTAATAAGGGATCAATAGCTTAAGGAAACCAAAAAGAGCAGCATGGGCAGAAACAAATTTATTAAAAGAGAACACCTAAGAGAATTCCTCTGGTGGGGGAAACAAGAATGAGAGGACATTATCTTAAAATTAGAGCTAGGCCATTAAGAGGGAAATCAGGAAGCACTTTTTCACACAAAGGGTAGTAGAAATCTGGAGTTCTCTCCTCCAAAAGGTATGGATGCTTGGATAATTAGAGTTTTCAAGACTGAGATTGATAGATTTTTGTTAGGTAAGGGTATCAAGGGATGTGGATCAAAGGCAGGTAAATGGAGTTGAGGTATAGATCAGCTGTGATCTAATTGAAAGGTGCAGCAAGCTCGAGGGGATGAATGGCCTACTCTTGTTCCTATGTTCCTAAAAGAGAGCACCTAAAAGAATTCAAAGTCAAACAGGGCAGTTGATAGTTAAATAGAAAGGGCAGCCCCTATGAGAACCAAACGTTAATGGGAACTACTGAAACAGGCCAATATTGAACAAAGGGCATCTGAAAGAAGTAAAAATTAAACAGCAGCACAATAAGGGAACAACTGAGTGAATTAAATTTAAAAGGGAGACGAAGGGAAATGGAAAAGATGCAAGAGGCACCAAAGTGAAGTAGATAGTTGGAGGGTGGGGCAGAGTGGAAACAGGATCCCAAATCAGATTGAACATGGTGTAGAGGATGGTCAGCAGGTGGGTATGGACATAGAGACTCAGATATACATACATGAACCAGGACCAGGAAAAGGTAGACACCGGGGGCATGATTTTAACTTGGAGCCAGGAACCTGGCTCCAGACCTCATTACAGCCTTGGTCTAAACATGGACAAAAGAGCTGAATTCCAGAGGTGAGGTGAGAGTAACTGCCCTTGACATCAAGGCAGCATTTGACCGAGTGTGGCACCAAGGAGCCCAAGTAAAATTGAAGTCAATGGGAATCAGGGGGAAAACTCTCCAGTGGCTGGAGTCATACCTAGCACAAAGGAAGATGGTGGTGGTTGTTGGAGGACTCAGGGCAGTGTCCTAGGCCCAACCATCTTCAGCTGCTTCATCAATGACCTTCCCTCCATCATAAGGTCAGAAATGGGGATGTTCGCTGATGATTGCACAGTGTTCAGTTCCATTCGCAACCCCTCAGATAATGAAGCAGTCCGAGCCTGCATGCAGCAAGACTTGGACAACATCCAGGCCTGGGCTGATAAGTGGCAAGTAACATTTGCGCCAGACAAGTGCCAGGCAATGACCATCTCCAACAAGAGAGAGTCTAACCACCTCCCCTTGATATTCAACGGCATTACCATCGCCGAATCCCCCACCATCAACATCCTGGGAGTCACCATTGACCAGAAACTTAACTGGACCAGCCACATAGATACTGTGGCTACAAGAGCAGGTCAGAGGCTGGATATTCTGCAGCAAGTGACTCACCTCCTGACTCCCCAAAGCCTTTCCACCATCTACAAGGCACAAGTCAGGAGTGTGATGGAATACTCTCCACTTGCCTGGATGAGTGCAGCTCCAACAACACTCAAGAAGCTCGACACCATCCAGGACAAAGCAGCCCGCTTGTTTGGCACCCCATCCACCACCCTAAACATTCACTCCCTTCACCACTGGCGCACCGTGGCTGCAGTGTGCACCATCCACAGGATGCACTGCAGCAACTCGCCAAGGGTTCTTCGACAGCACCTTCCAAACCAGCGACCTCTACCACCTAGAAGGACAAGGGCAGCAGGCACATGGGAACAACACCACCTGCACGTTCCCCTCCAAGTCACACACCATCCCGACTTGGAAATATATCGCCGTTCCTGCTTCGTCGCTGGATCAAAATCCTGGAACTCCCTACCTAACAGCACTGTGGGAGAACCTTCACCACACAGACTGCAGCGGTTCAAGAAGGCGGCTCACCACCACCTTCTCGAGGGCAATTAGGGATGGGCAATAAATGCTGGCCTCGCCAGTGACGCCCACATCCCATGAATAAATAAAAAAAGAAGCAAATTGATTAGGGGAGGCTGTTCAACAATTCTTCAGTCGAGGACAAGTGGAATACCTTTAAAGACATTGGGCCCGATTTTACCAGGGGTGCGGGTTCCCGGCGGATGTGCAAGCGCGCCCGGTGAAATTAGTGGGTTTCCCGCGCGATCGTAGCAGGCAAACCACTAATTGGATTCACTTACCTGTTGTTCCGGGTTCCCCGCTGCTGATCTGCGCGTCGGGCGGGCTGCGCATGCGCAGTAAGATCTGTCAGCTGGAGGCGCTCTATTTAAAGGGGCAGTCCTCCACTGACAGATGCTGCAACCAATAGCAAAGATGACTGCATGGAGCAGCCCAGGGGGAAGGCTGCTCCCAGTTTAATGATGCCTCACCCCAGGTATCATTAGATGGGGTGAGGAGGAGGGGGAGTACAGAGATCTTCCACCCGGTGGGCGGGAGGAAGTGGCCTGCCTCCGCCACCAGGAAGGGCTGGCTCGAGGTGGCAGAGGGGGTCACCTGCGCCACCAACATATCGCCCACCTGCACACAGTGCAGGAGGCGCTCCAATGACCTCAGTAGGTCAGCCAAAGTGAGTACACGTAGTCTTTCCCCTACACTCCGTCTGCCACATCACTGCCCCCACTCCACATCTCCTTCGGCACTGCCAACACTACTCTGTCACATCACCCCTCATACCCACTCAAACCCCATCCTCATCTTACCTGCACCTACTCACCTCGCCAGTACTCATCCCGCCACTACCACTCAACCCAATCCTCATACAATCTCATGGCTCTATCCCATACTCACCCTCTCGTGCATCTCTCTCACGGCCAGCCTCACTCAACCTGCCACCACCTGTGCTGCAGCCACAGAGCATGCATCACATATGTGCAGTAGGCAGCGTAAGGCAAACGTATCGTGAGCATGAAGGGGATGCACAAGGGTGTTTGAGGGTTTGTCATGGTTGTTACTTCTATTGAATTTCAGAACAACTCACATCACACATTATATTGGTACCACTACTGCCATGTCTTCGCGAATCCTGTCCGGTTATCACTATGAGGACCCACCACTGATGCCACCCATTGTGTCACTGCAGAGTGGGTGTAGGTGTATTTGCAGGGCTCTTCTGCGCAGACGACTGAGAGACATCGGCGATGTCCCCGTTTGCACCCTGGAAGGCTGTGGAGGAGAAGTTCGGGAGGGCAGTGGTGACTTTGACAGCGACAGGTAGGAAGATGGTGCACGGGCCAGCCAGGAGCAGCTCGGCATGAAAGAGGCTGCAGATGTCCACGGCTACATGTCGAGTGACTCTGAGCCTCCGTGTGCACTGCTGCTCAGAGAGGTCCAGGAGGCTGAGCCTCGGTCTGTGGACCCTGTGGCGAGGGTAGTGCCCTCTGCGACGCATCTCTCTCTGCGGTTGCCCTCCCTCCTGCTGTGCAGGTGGATGTGTCACAGCACTGTGTTGTGGAGCTCCACGTGTCAGAGGTGGATGGCGTGGATGGCGAGGCTGGTGAGGCTGGTGATGCTGTTCGCCCTCCGAGGAGGTCATGACTGCAGCTACGGCGGCCCCCATCCGCAAGATGTACATCTGAGGGGGTCCGCAAGGTCGGTACATGTCTCCGGACCCTGGGGTAAGTGTGCAGGTTGGTGATTTTGACCGTCAGGAGGAGGGTGGTGGAGGTCAAACTTTGTCCCAAGTGACAGAGTGGCCTCCTGCAATGGGTGAGGGTCTCCCCCACCCCCCCCACCTGTCAAATGGACCTTTGCAGCTGCCACAGGCTGACAGCTGCAACACGTCCATTCGATCTGGGAGTGTTTCCCCCAGTGTGGGAAACAGTGCCATGTTGATCCAAAATCACACACAGTCCCTTAATCAGGTCAGTTAATGACCTGAAATAGCTAAATAAATACTCTCAAGTGGCATCCCGCTGGCTTTAATCGCCTGCGGGATTCCCACCAGCGGGGACTGCGCGCGCACGCCTGCGCGTCAGCGGGGAACCCGGAAGTGGGCGGGATCGAGGCGGGATTCGTTCGGGATCCTGGATTTTCCGATTTTCGAGGCCCCCCCGCCGAGAACGCACCCGATAGCGGGTGCTAAAATCGGGCCCATTGGGTTAGAAATTCGGATGTGTAGCGCCCGTTGTTTTGGCGCTAGGCAGCCTCTCGAAGTTCCAAAATGGCATCTGGGATAAATGCGCACGCTTCTAGCGTTACGTGCGCCGGACGCCAACTTAGTAAAGGGTTTCGCACACGCACAAATAACGAACGCCAGCAGTATGTAAAGTAGGGAGAATATGCGTTAGATCAGTGTGCAACGCTGATTTAAAGTGATAGATACCATTTTGGCACTTAACGCTCCACTCAACGCATTGTCTTAACCACGAACACCTGAACATGTCTCAGAGTGCCTGGAGGACCCCCCATCAGCGCTATTTAAAGGGACCAAGCAGGATTTACAGGTTAGTTGATGGATTATTGCTTTTGGCTGCTGATGCATTTGTACCTGTTTTTGAATACTAGGACAAGAGGACATAGCCTAACATTTAGAGCCAGGACTTGCAGGACTGAAGTTAGGCAACGCTTCTACACGCAAAGGGTGGGAGAAGTTTGGAACGCTCTTCTGCAAATGGCAGTTGATGCTAGCTCAATTGTGAATTCTAAATCTGAGACTGATAGATTTCTGTGAACCAAGGGTATTAAGGGATATGGGGCTAAGGTGGGTATATGGAGTTAGGTCACAGATCAACCATGATCTCATTGAATGGCAGAACAAGCTCGA
Organism: Heptranchias perlo; assembly: GCF_035084215.1. NCBI lineage: Eukaryota > Metazoa > Chordata > Chondrichthyes > Hexanchiformes > Hexanchidae > Heptranchias > Heptranchias perlo. The sequence goes on along the minus strand of NC_090325.1, from coordinate 84,237,660 downwards.
GGGGCTAAATGCCACTGCCACTTGTTGCCTCCTGTTATGCCCCACCTTCTCCTGCAAGAAAGCAAGAAGTGTGTCGGTGAGTGTCCTGCAGGATGTCTGGGTGATGTGCCTATCATGGTTGAATAGCTGCTAGTGTGATTGGCCTGTGGGTTGTAGGTATGTGGCTTGCAGCAATGATAATATGTGAAGGTGAGAGGAAGTATCTGATTGGAAGAGTACTGATTGAGTTTGTTGGTATGTGGGTGATGGGGGCTGTAGTGCGTGGAGCAGTGGATGCGGCTAGTGGTGCAGTTGGTAGGAGATGCCACTTGACAGTTGGGCTCACTCACCTTGACCATTCGTGTCAAAGCATTGAACTTCTTCCTGCACTACATCCATGTTCGTGGTGCTATGTGCCTGGCATTGACTGTGTCCCCCGCTGCCTCCCACTGCCTTGGGAGCATATGTCTGGAGGGCTTCATGCCCCCCTCCGGATATAGAATGTCCCTCTTTCTGTCCACCTCTTGCACCAAAGCCACTAGTGCATCAGCAGAGAACCTTGGTGCACGCTCTCTCGCAGGTCTGGTACAAACTCAGATCGGCAGGTTGGTGAGGTCTGGCATGTAGATTGGAGGATGTGGGATTTAATAGTGCACAACCTTTATTTAATGTTTTAACATAACTCAACAGTTTGTAAACATTGGGACGGGACCTGCATCTGTGTTTTACATGTGTGATGTCTGATCTCTGTTCAGACTCCGTGCGGACCCGTGTCTTATATTTTGCAAATAAAAGGTGCAGGCTGCCCCTAAGTGGTGTGAGCAAATCACACGATATTTGGGCTCCCCCTGCTGGTAAGAAGTGCGAACCTGGTGCGATCATCGTGGCTCGGCCTAATTCCTGCACTTTGATGAGGTAAGTGACCAGGCAGCACGAATTTCTTGAGCCCGGATTCAGCCCTTATTCAATTTAACCCCCATAGGTCCTAATATTCTGCAGCATTTTAAAAGTCTCCCGACCTAACTCTTTTGGGAGGCCAACGGAGCCCCCAGGGAAATGGCATAAACAGCTGTTTTCAAGCCATTTCCATGGATTTCCACTGGTCTCCCACGTGTGTTATAGTGTGAGACCAGGAGAAATCCTATGGAATTTCAGGCCCATGTTGTTGAAAGTGCAGGACAAATGTATACCTAAAACCAGTAAGTTCAGACGAAACACGCATGACCCTAAATAGATTAACAAATAAATTAAAATGAAACAAAGAGCAAGAATGATTTCTACAGATCTTGCAGTGAGAAAGGGGATGAATACAAGATTGTGCAGAAACATGTCACAAGGGCAATTAGAGGGGCAGAAAGAGACAGGGAAGAAAACCATAGCTGCAGAAGCTAAATATAACAGTAAGAAGTTCTTCTAGTACTTCAATGGAAAGAGGTCAGAGAAGAGGTTAGAACCACAAAAGATACAAACAGACTTGAAAGACAGGATGAACACAGGATTGTAAACATTCTGAATAAGTCACAAGAATGGCAGCTGAGGAGAGCTACAACGAGACTCATGCCTCTACAGAGTTATCATTCAAAGGACCATCCTTAAAGGGGTGGTTTGGCTGCCTTGATAGATCAGGACAGACTGTAATATACACGAGAACGTGTAGCCCACCTAATTGTAGCTTTCTGTGCCCTGCATAGCTTTGCCTTCCAAAAAGACCTGGACATGAAGATTCCTGTGGAAGTGGCCCTAGCTGCTTTGAAGGCAGAGGCGTGTGTAAAGGAGCATCAGGAGACCATCACTTCGAGAACTTCTCAGTGACTACTGCAAGGAGCATCAGAACTCAACTTATCAACAAAGTGTTTTCAATTGTCAGTATCCTTTTGTCACCACAGCCAAAACTCTTTCTCCCCTACCTTCGAACAAATTGCAAGTCCTACAAACCAATACTCATCCTAGAATATCACATCACAACAAATCACATCAGATCTCTTTAGCCCTACATGACCATGCATATCTCGATTATCTGATTGAATAAGTCAGCACAAAATAATTGCACCCTTTCCTGTATGACCATAATCTCCATGAATCGCAGAGCATACCATTCTCCTTTTTAATACAAGGAACTCAAAAGTGAGCACAAGCTCTTCCATTCCTTCCTCACACCCTGCATCCACTGGTGTCTCAACATGCCTTTCGTTCTTCTATTGTAGAGCATCTCGTAGGTGCAATCTGAAGGCCAGGACTGTAAGAGGCGGTTGGCTGCTCTTATGGTACAAAAGGCTGATGGGACTGAGGTGGCCCATTGTCTCATGACAGCTTGGTCCTGGGAGGGAGGGAGATGGCTGCATCTTGGGAGCTTGTGCCTGGTCAGTCTGGTGTTGCCACCTATGGACTGCTTCTGTGGTGCTCAGTGGGGGATGGCTGAATGCCTGGGTTGTGCTGCTGTAATGAGAAATGGCAGCTTCATGCAGATCTACTCCTACCGCCTCCATTCTACTGAGCCCTGGATCTGTGCCACTGTGACCAGTGGGCTGGCTGGTCTGATGGCAGCTATCAGATCCTGAAAACCCTAAAAAAAATGCAGCCTACATCCCCACCCTTTGACTTGGCATCCATTTTATTGATTATAGTTCTGTAAAGCGCTTTGGGATATTTTCTTATGTTAAATTCTCTATATAAAGTTGTTGCTTTTGTTGTTTTCCATCCTACACTCTGCCTCCACCAACTGCTTTATCGCCAATAATCACTATCCTACCGCTGCTCAGACTTCTCACCAACCCCTCAGCTGCCCTCTATGCTTGTGTTCACTATGTACCCGTTCAACTACTCATTACACTCATATCCACTACCCTTTCCCCAGTACTAATTATTCCCTCCTCAATTACTCACTTTTACAACCAAATTTTTACTACCCCGTGCCACTTACCTTGATTATTCACTGGCACAATTCCCAAAATATTAACAATGCACAGTACCTCCTTCCCTCTCATCTGCTCACTATCCCTCACTACCCATTCACTGCTCAGTATTCTCCCTCAAATATCCATTACCCCACAGTACATTTCGCATCCCAAGTCCCCTAAACTGCACCCAGACCACCTCCCAAATCATCGCAAAAATGACAACCTCTCCCAAGTACAATGGAGTAGATTTTCCTCTATGGATGTCCACTGGTCAACCAGCAGGCACTGCACATCCGGTTTGCACTGCGTCTGCAATGAAGCAGCTGCCTGCCGTTTCCTGTTGGTCTTATACCTGGACATCAAGCAGGGAGTCGGACTAAAGCTGCTGAACTCGTCTGACTCCCGTCACCAGGGCCTCTGGCTGCTGCTGGAGAACGTGGGCAGAATTGACGAATCAGAAGATTAATCAAGGTAAGCATTTGAAAAAAGCTCTAAAAACTGCTGAAAACAAATCATTTAAAGTGTGACAAAAAGCCATGACACTCAGGCGTAACCGATAGGTATGATGGAGGTAGTGTGACACAAAATTGTGGCACAGGAATTAAAGTGTGAAATGGACAGGAAGTGCACACCATATACAAAGTGTTTAATATATTGCAGCTATACAGCTGGAGAGCAACACAAAGTAGAACTCAAGACCTTTAGATCATGGAGACAGGTCCTTGCACTTGGTGTGTTTAGCACCCCTACGCTGGTGTGTTTAGCACCCCTACGCTGGTGTGTTTAGCACCCCTACGCTGGTGTGTTTAGCACCCCTACGCTGGTGTGTTTAGCACCCCTACGCTAGTGTGTTTAGCACCCCTACGCTAGTGTGTTTAGCACCCCTACGCTGGTGTGCCCAATAGCCACAGCCGTCGGAAATTAAGATGGAAGGCCGGGAATGACTCGTCGACCTCATTATAATAGAAGTACTAGGCCTGGGCCGAACGATAGGCCCAGTTACATTCACTGGAGATGTCCCAGGAAATCCCAGCGCAAGACAACAGGGGCGGAGACTTGGCCTAACAGGCCTCTGCCCCTTTTTCCTCTTTACTGCTCATGAGGAATACCAATTCCCCAAGTGCAGTAAAAGGGAAAATCTACTTTCATCTCGAGTCGCTTACAGTGACCAACATCACCTCAGGTCCACTTCCTTATAAAACACTATAGGGGAGATATTTCACCTCAGTGCTCCCATCACGTGGGAAATTACAGACCTCCCAGCCCATGATTTTTCATTTATTAACTTTAATTATCCTCCAACTTCCCATCAGCAATGTAACCGGAGATCCACGTGTTTTATATAAACTTGATAGGGATAATATTTTTCAGTTTCGTTTAAAAGTTCTCATGTAGTTTTCACATAGAAATACATAGAAGTTACAACACAGAAACATGCCATTTGGCACAACCAGTCCATGTCAGTGCTTACACACCACACGAGCAAACAGTCCTAATCACATTTACCTACCCTGTTTCCATATCCTTTCATCTATTTTCCTTTATCTACCTTTCCAAACTAATCTTGAATATTGACATAGTTTCTGTCTCAGCCGTTAACCCTGGAAATGAATTCCACAGCCTCACAACTCTCTGTGTAAAGAAGTTTCTCCTGCCCTCCATTCTAAATCTCATCCTTTTAATCCTGTATCTACGACCTCTCATTCTTCACCCCTCAACTACTGGAAACTGTCTGCTTCTATTAACCCTGTCCCAACCTTTCATAATTTTAAACACTTCTATCATATTGCCCCATAATCTGCACTATTTTTAAAGAAAAAAGTCCCAATTTTTCAAGTCTTTCTTCATATTTGTATTTCTTCATGTCGGGTAATAAGATTAACAATTGCTCAGCATCGCTAACAGTATAGAAACTTTCACCTATTTATCAGCAAAAGTCACCGGTTTATATTTTCTGTGCTTTTAGTTAAACCTTAGTTCAGTTTGTAACCAAATAAGTTTCATGCCAAAAGCTCTGCAGTGGTATTTTGTGCAGAGTGGTTACCTTTTGTGGGTTCAAGTCCAGGAAAAAAAGGTTGTCTGGAATTTTTCACTTTAAGGTACAAATTTAGACGATACATTTAAAATGATTGCTATTTTGAGCCACATCTGTCGCCACAAATTACTTTCTGTAGGGCGTAGACATTGGACTTTAAATCAGCTCAGGAACTTTGTAATTGGTGAATAGAATGTGAGCAGGGTAAAACAAAAACAACAGATGTTTAGCCCCTCTGAGGAGGGGCTTTGCCCCAAGAATTAAACTTTAGGCCCTGACTGCTGACAATAATGATTTGGGTTACTGTGTACGGACACATTGCTGGATACAAGGTGACACTCTAATAACACAACTTTCGGAATGGGTCACAAGAATGTTTTTCATTACTGGCACTTCATATCCCAATTCTAATTAGCATACTGCATGCGTGAGAAAGGAAACTTTCATATGTTTGTGTATTTAATCAAGATCCTAAAGTGTAACAGTGTCACTGAAACAGATACACGTGTAAAAACAGAACCTCTTTTTTTGTAAAACGAGTTGGAAACTTGAGACGTAGCGTAACCTCATGTTCTAAATCATAACAGAGTAAATGACAACTTAATCAGAAGGCATTAAATATTTGGCAACTAGATTGCTTTTGTAATCCGACATCTATTTCCTGCCACTTATTAATCCTAACACTTGCAGTTTGGAAACTCATGGGGCCCCGTTTCCCCTCTCTCCCCACTCTGAGTTTGTGCAAGTTCAAATAAAGAAACCAAGTAAACTGCAAATGGCCCCAGTTTGTACCTACATACAATGTTACAATTTTCCTTCTGTATCCTGGTAAGAAGGTGAAGGGCTAGGAATTTGTCTAGGCCCATTTTCAGGCCTGAAATAGGCGGCCTGAAATAGGTGGTCCGAGAGTGCGCCAGAAGCCGCAGGCCCAAGCGGGCTCATCCCAAATTGGGCCTCGGGCCTCATCAGCGAGCTGTAGATGTCAAACGGCTGGCCAGAGACAGCTCGCTAGCTTGAAAAGGATTTGGGCTGGCTTCCTCACTGGCAGCTACCCTCAGGTAAGTCCTGGGAGGGCGGGGTGGTTGGTGAATGCGGGCCAGCAGTGACCCGCAGTAGTGCTGTGGAGCCGGTGGAGAACTGCAAACATAGATAAATTTACAGAGCAGAGTGTGTTTAGAATTATTGGAGGGGAAGAAATTTCTCTGGCAGGGGCCTTGCAGTGAGAGTCTGGCTCCTTTCTTTGCCATGTCTTCCTGCATACCCGTTGGCTTACTTGCATACATACTAATTTGGGTCAAGAACACACCCAAAAAAAAAACCCAAGGGAAAACACAGGCTTGTATTTGCAACAGGGGCAAATTCCACTAGTTCATAGGTTTCAAATTAGGGTCCCTGGACACGAGTAGGTCAGCAAGGGGATCCATGAGATTATCAGTTTTCTATTTGTTTTCTGAGATTTCTATATTTATTGACTTACTAGCACATTCTTTTTGTTCCTGTATATGTATATTAATTTTAAAAACCTTCAGTGATAATAGTGTTTTCCTTTGGATAGTTGTTACTGTGTTTTGGAAGTTAAGACAGGATGTTTCCAGGAGGGTCTCAATGTTGTCAGGGGTCCCTGGAAATGTGTTAATACTTGTGGAGAGTCCACCACATATAAAAATCTGCTAATTCATGGGTAACTCGAGTTTGCCACCATAACAACAAGGGAATGGACAAGAAAAAAGTCAAAGTGAAAGAAAATCTCACTGAACCGTTTATATTTTCTCTTAATTATTATTTTTCAGCTTTCAAATCATTAATGTTTTTATTTTGAACTTTAAGATTTTTGTAATCCAAATTGAATGAAAAAATAACAACTTTAATAAAGTTTAAAAGCTTAAAGACTCCCATTCTCTTCTGAATATTGGGGCATGGAGTCATGGCTGCTGTCTAGCTTCCAGTACCTTATCGAAGTGGTTATTCTTCAGGATTGAGCCTTGATAGTGAATGCAGGCAAGCTATTTGACTGTGGGGGCATTACAGCTGAGCCTAATCCTCTCCTGGGGCGTCCACTCCAAGTATATAAATCCACAAGCTGGCACCTTGGACCCCTGCTTAAATTTTTTCTTCTCTGTATCCCAAAAGTATTGCTGCCAAGCGTAGTATCCCTTCATCCACTAGAAACAAGATCATCTAACTCAGCACAGGCTGGATGTTGGCCCTAGGAACCTCCCGCTCCACAGGCACATTGTTCTTTTCCACACAAAGACAAAGCATCACTCCTCAGAACCCCGTGATGGGGTCTGGATTATACTGTTGTCATGGTCCATTATTGGCAATTGTGATATCACAATGAGACCTGGTAACACACAAGGCCACTTTCATTATACAAACCGTTATCTTCTGTCCATTAGGCAACTATTAACATGAAGTGCACTGCAATGCACTGCAATAACTACAGGAAAAATTAGTTAATTTTTTTGATTAAGGTAAATCAAAACAGATATTTGATTCTAATCAAGAAGTTTTTGACCTTGCAAAAGCCTTTCAGGTATTCATAAGATATATTTTTAAATATGTCGGTGGATAATATAATCCATTGGAAATGCTGCAGGCTAGTGACATTAATGACCTGTCTAAAAAGAACCAGCTTGCAATCTCAGCAAGACAGATATCCAAGCAATGAAAAACAGCTGAAAAATTCTATCATGTTTTATTGAATTTTCATACTCCCAATCTGTCTGGACTGTATGTAAGCCAAACCTGCACTACAGGGTCCAGATATGTGTAAACATACTCCGCTGGTTGACTCTAGACTGGGAAGTTGTGATCAATCGGAATCTGGATACAATTAACATTTTTAGAGCCTTCAGCGGAGTTTAGTGAGCATTCCTGACAATACATTCAATCTGAACAATTTCAAGAGAGACTCCTCCCTACTCAACCCGCACTTGGGATGCAGTGCTATCCAATGGGTCATTTTTCTTTCTTGACTGAATTAGGTAGTAGAACCTTTTGAAATTATACTTGTGTATCTCCTATGGTGAGTCCAGGGGTACACTGTATTGTAACGTGGGCCCACCAAACCCCAATGGCAACCCTTCTACCTGCTTATAGCAGAGCCACAGATGAGTAACATGAATGCTATTAATGAAAAGTGCCCACCCCTGAAAAACTGGCCATCAGAAACAGCTAATCTACTGATCAATAATAAAACAGGTAGCGTTGACTGAAAAGCACACCTTCAGAAACAGCTGACTGTCAATTGGGAATAGCACAAACACACAAAAAGAAAAGTGAGGAGACCTTCAGGATCACCAGTGCTCATCCTTTCCAACTTTGTGCACCATCATCCCTAATCATTGGTATAAAATAATCCAAGAGCGAGCCCTGCCAACTCTGTCAGCGATAGGGCACATCTCCCCCTCCAGTTAGGACATGTTGAACCCATGGGCATGGGAGAATATGTTCTGCTGTGCTAGAAGCTGGCGCAGGAGATCAGAGGTGAAATTTAGTCAGGCAAAGAAATATAATGGAGGCTGTATCAGAGATAAGTCTTTTATTGATGAAATAGGAATTGTTTTTAGCAGAAATTGAAGGCACTATGGACAGAAGATTTTATTAGCTAATCAGATAAGTAGATACAGTGTCTCTAATTTTACCCATCCTGTCCTGAAGGAGTTTGCTTATGCTTAGTGGGGGGGGGGGGGGAGGGGGGAGGTGGGAAGGGGGATCCGTATGCTGACCACCCTCTGGTAATGCATCCAAGTGGATGTTCTTCATACGTGAGTGTAGATCATAGTGGAGCCATCAGGGTAGAGATTAATCTCGGGCGGTATCGCACCACGGGCGGTAGTGCATTGGCTGCCTGCTGTATGCCCTACTTGATATCGGCTGCTTGGTAACTCAGCAAAGACTGGGACTGAAGCTGGGTCTCTCTTCGTCTTCGTTCCTCAGCCTCATTTTGGGCAATAGTTTTACCAAGTGAGCCACCAGAGGAACAGTAACATCCCAGCTTCAAATGGATCCCAGCAACCGTCGAAATTTAAAATGTTCTCGGCCCCATTCAGCTTGGAGTCAGTAAGAAAAATAGTAAAAATGATGGCAGACATTTTTGTTAAGGTTCACAGACATAAGATGAAAAATAACGTGGTATGAGAATTTTTTGAGTTAGCAGTAAGGATATCAAATTCAGCAAGTAAGCCGCAGAGGCATCACTCTACAGAATTAAACTGGTGACACGTAAATACAACAGGTTCACTGCACCTTTGATTACTGTGTTTCAATTTTACTGTGTCTGATGCCCTGAGGTAACTCAAATAAGCACTGCATCGTTCAGCATGTCCCAGACACTCCATGAGTTATAGCTGCAATTATTCTAAATGACTCCCTGTCATTTAGAAGAAAAACCAAATGCCCTATACTTCTCAGCCTCCAAGGTACTTTGCAACATAAACATCTGTAGACACAGCTGAGTAACAAAGAAATACCTTAAGTTATAGACCCATTGACAGTCTGCTGAGGTAGCCATTGGAATCTGCCTGACAATCTGCCATTTGTAGCTCATTGAGAATCTATAAAAGTTATTTGTAGGGCAAAAATAACATTCACTTCAAATGTGGTGAGATCATCACAGGACATATTTCTCCAATTGGTTGAAACTAAAACCTCATTTATTTCTAAGAGTAAATTATCTTCATTGGGCAGTGACACGACAGATTGATATACAACAGAAGCCAGCAGCATGGTTTTAGTACAAAATAATTTTAGTTCTAGTTAAGTTATTATGAATTTTTATATGTCATTTTGGTTATTTTGTTTTAGTTAATAGAACTTCTTGATGCGAGGAGTGTAATGGATCAAATGTTCATAGCATGCGTCATGAAATCTTATTAGTTCTTTTTATGGGCTCTTGTTCAATGCTCAAAAGGTCTACGTACACCATTTCACAAGGAGCAAAGGACACTTTTGCTAAGGGGGGAATGTCGGAGGCTTGGCTGCATATCTTTGAACCTCCTGACTCGACAATGTGGGGCACAAGTGGAATATCCTATGCAGAATGTTTTAACGATATTTTTATTATAACGAACTGGGGCTTAAATTCCTTAACGCCCCAAACCAGTGCTCAGTGACCGGAAGAGAGGCCCCGAGGACCAAAATTAATTCATCCTCAGGCCTCATCAGAATAAATCAGGCAAGCTGCAGGCTCAGTCAGGTATCAAGTGTCCATTCTTCATGTGGGAGCTTAGATAGTGACTGGTGGTATGCTATTTAACCATTAGAGGCATCACTGCCAAACTTGATCCTGTCTTCATCTGATGTTGCTGCTGGGTGACTGAACTCAGCCAGTGCAGCAGTTAGGGTGCTACTAATAGCTTCAGTGCCCTAGTCTATGGAGGAAAAAAGAATCAGGAACAATTCCTGCATTTGATCACTTTCCTGTGATCCCTGCTAGAAGGTGTATGTGTGCAGACATCAGGACAGGTTCAGGTTCCACTGTTAGATGTGCAGTGGAGGCTCGTCATTAAAAATGTCAGGATTTAAGGCCTTTTATTACAATAAACTTTCCCCTCTTTCCAGTTGAAGCTCCATTATGATAAGTATGGAACAAATGTCATTAGAATAAATGCCTGATAAGCTAGCACCAGAATCTTGACTCTAAGAAATACACTGTACAAGTAATTAATTGTGTGTGAAGCATTTTGAGACATTTCGATGTGATAAGGAACAACATTAATGCAAGTAGTATATATTCTATTAAATTGTCCAGAATGACAAAGTAAGCAGTAATAGATATTTACCACTAGAGGGGGTGAACTCACCATCTCAGACATAGCACGGCATTTTTAACTGATTTTCTGCTTGTCCACATCTTCAAAGTTACATGCAGATTGAAAAGAAATTGATAAGTTTCCCCAAAGGCAGTTGTACCACTAGCTGTATCTGTAGTTTATTCCTGGTAACTGTAATGCTATCAGCTATTTGAACTTCCCCTGCTCTCAAGCACCAGTGACTAGAAGCAACTGCAGGGGCCGGTCCCAAAAGGACTTGTCTTCAGCAGGACTCCAGCTGCATGGGGCAAGATAGTTTTTCACTTCTCATTTTTTCCCCGTTCTCTCCTGAAGGCAGTAACTCATGCTAGCGTATAGTTATATGAGTACCAGCAGCCTCTCTGCTTCCTGTATAATGGGACCATTCTTCATACTTGAGGCTAGACAGTGAATATTGGGAGGTTATTCTGTCGTGAGGGGCACTGCAGCCAAACTTGATATTATCTTCACCCAATATGCACGCACTCACACATTCTACGATCCCTATAGAGAACACCTTTAAAGGAAAGAAAAGCACAGAGAAAGCAAGTACCGATCAATTATTTTTTCCTTACTCACAGGAAAACACCACAGCCATATAAATAAACCTTTGCATGTAATATGTGGAAACAGCTCTTTATCTTTACCTTTACAATTCATCTGTTTAAGATGTGGATTTTTATAGTGAATAACTGGAATATACAAAACTTAAGAAAATATTGTACTAATTTGCATTTTTTCATCTTTACCAAATATCTCTGCAATAGTTAGTACTATTATCAAAAGGTTTTCCCTAACATTAATGCTTAAATCAAGACTTTTATTCAGAACCTCCTTCCAAACATAAATAATGTGACAATCCTTCCAGAAGTTATATTTGTTTGTATGAATCAATGCTGATTGGTTTTGAGTTCTGAAATAAACATGAATAAAAGATGCAGCTGGTGCAGCATTTAAAATCTAAAAGTTTGCTCCAAGTCATTCCCACCTAATTACTTACCCACTTACCGATTTTCTCAGCTGTATCTGTGTTCAGCTGTCTTTCTGTACTTGGTAACTATAGTTGCGGAAGGTTAGCTAATATATAATATGCACCATTTTTAATTTCAAAGTTTCCTCATACAAAGTTGAAGAGTTCATGCTGTGCCTTGTCTTTGATGTTTTATACAAAAAAAGTCAAATCACTGTAACTACTGCTAATAGTGGCCTCCCTGGAAAGGGAGGAGGAGGCGCGTTCATGTGCATCAATTTTCTGTGGACACGTAGGACTATTGAAGCAGTGAGGTTTACAAAAAGCAAGTCCTGGCTGCTCCGTAAATATCCAGTTATACTGTCAATCATAAAAAAACTCTGGAAGCCATAGACATAAATGCATGCTGGAAAGTATAGTTTGCTACCTACTGAGTCTCACAGTTGCGAGTGATTGAGAGGGAAGGCCCCTTTAGTCATGGTGAAACATCAGCATTAACAGTACAGTAGGTCTACCCACCCCATTTTTAAGCTATTATCGACTCATTAACTCCAATTTGGCTGGGTGAAAATCAGCCCGAGAGAGTCATGACTGAGTGCAATATTCAAGTGAAGCATAGTTAGAGGGCAAAGGAATAATTGAATTGGACCTAGAATGGAGGAGGGGGGAGCAGGCAGATGGGTGGGGAGAGAGGTGGAGAGTGGAAGAGGGGGAGGGGGAGTGTACAGAGACAGGCATTAGGGTGACAGGGAGAGGGGAGGAAGAGAAGCTAGGGGAGGGAGAGGGAAGGGAGAGAGAGATAGAGAGGAAAGGGCAGCTAGGAAATATGAGCAGCCAATGTGGTTACAATGGAAATTAAGCTGTTTAGTGTGGCAATGGGGATTGGGATGATGGGAAAAGTCTGGAATTTTAAAATTAGGCTCTGTGTGTGCGTGGGGTTTGAGAACTAAAAAAATATAGGGAGGAGTGTTATGGCCTAAATGATGCACAGTGGTGGGCTGGGGAGAGTGGAGATTCTCTGCTGTTGATTCGGGGGATGGTTTAAATGACCAGAATCATGCTTGGGTGGGGGGGGTGGGGGGTGTGACATGAATGTCACTTGAGGGCGCTGGAATTAAAATTGCCAATATGAGGCTCAGGGAGTTGGGGGTGGGGGGTTAGTATAATGCTCCTGAGCTTGGTGGGGGTTATAAATAATAAGACAAATAATATGTTTGTGATAGGATGGGTTACATGAGGGGTACAAATATGGAGGTACTGGGGAGGAATGCCTATAACATTGCTCAGTAGAGGGGGGAATGAGTAGTTAGGGCTGAGATCAGTACATTTGAAGGGGATTGCACCAGGAAATTTAGGCCTTGCTTGTTGTGCATCAGCAGGCTTCTGGGGTCTGGGCAGTAACTGGAGAATAGATTATGGGCTTGTGTCTTTCACTGCACACTTTTCTTCAGCCAGGAGTTTAAGCATTGTTGGAGGCAAAGTTTCCATGGCTGTATGGTTGGTAATGCTGAGATTTTTGCATGCAGCTAGGTTGTGATTGAGCAACTTGAGCCAGGAGTAACCCACCACAGTTATCCTGAGGTTTGTTGGATGGAGGTCAGGGAGGGTTTGCAGCAAAACATAGGCTGCCGATGATGGAGCAGAAATGGGGCTGTGGTGTAGGAAGAAGGTTTGGCAGGATTGTCACGCTCCAGTGGTGCAGGATCATGATTCCGCCATGTCAATGTAATTAAATCGGCTACTTTGGGTTTCATGACTTTACTTCTTTGGCTGGGAAAGATGGTTGGTATGGAGAGAGTATAAAAAAAGACTGCACTTTACTCACCTTTACCAAGATGTCCAACAAATGTATTGGTGCAGTACCACCCAGTGGTGAGCACTAGAAATCGCATTGGCAGTACAGAAAAAAAGGCCTTAACAGCAGTTGATTTACAGTCACATAACGATAAGGGCAGTCCCACTTAAGCTAATCAGTCACATAACCTGATGCTCACTGTGCTACCCACAAGTAAAATACCATTAGAACTTTGGCAACATTTACCATTTTTAATGTATAATAGATAAATATGGATACATGAGAATAACTGCAATCCTGTAATTTTATTATGCAATTTGTACACCAATTATTATTTGATACCCAAGATTAAATTACTGCTTCATGCTTAATCCCGAAGTTATAAATTTGGATCTGCACTGAATTTTCTTTCAGGTCCAGTGTCACATTATTTCACAACCCTCCTCATAATGTAGAAAACAACAAAGCAAGCCACACTATGCCTGTTAGCAGGCTAAATGCACTCTCCTAACCATTAATTTCTCTGAAACTGGTTGACACTAAGCTTAAATAGGGAGTCCTCCCTGCTCTGTGTCTTTTCTGTTGCTGTCTTAGCTGAATAGGAAGCCAAATGTTTGACCTCTGACCGCCCTCAGCTCTACATGCCTTAGGATTGGCCAGTTGAGCTGCCAATTAAACTAGCTAGTTTCCTAGAAAACGGTATCTTGTTGTCTGACTCACCATTCAAATGCATTGAACGGCGTGAAGTTCCTGTATTTGCACGGTAGATATGAACTAAACTCGTCACAGAAAGTTAGGGCTTGTCAATTTCAGTCTAATTACCCTATTTAACTTAGTTAGTCTTACTAGTCTTAATTACTGCCAAACAGCCTCACTGGCACTGAAAATTAGCTATTACAAGGGTGGAGACTCATTCCTTCATGTTTTGATTGCTGTTGGAGACATATAAAAAATTACATTTTTTCTTATTTTTTTCTTTCTGTCTCTTTTTTCTCTCTTTCTTAATCCAATCTTTCTTTCCTTCTCTTTCTGTACCTGATTTGACATTGAATTCACTAGTCTAACTTACACTTCCTGGTTCAGACTCTCTGCTGTTCATTTCACAATCCTTAAATCTTTTATTGGTTAAGGAGACACACAGTTCCTTGCCCTGTTCATACAGATCCCAGATGCCCTGTAGAGGACACCGTGCCATTTCCATCTCACACTTACAGCAACTTGCAGTGCAAAATCTCATGGAGATTAATTGGACAAGGGCTCCGGCTGCAGCAAATTCTGGCCCAATAAGCAGAAAGTGTTGGCATCTTGTGTGCAATAAATTCAAATCAGGATGATGTTGTAATGTGTACTTTATGTTTACCAAAATACAAATACTAGATTGATTTACGGTTGTAACGTGAACTGCGTGTGGAATTTCAAGATTAATCAGACTGCTGGAGTAATGAAGTCACGATGTAGTAAAATTCCCTTCTCTGAAAGTCATTTGGCGCTGGTACAGAGATAGCCAGATACTCCAGAGAATATGAATCCCTGAAAACTCACCAAAACATCTAAACATGTAATTGTAGTTCCACACACAGCATACATTATACAAAAACAACAGATACCATGGGGCGAACTAGAACCTAAGTGTCAGGATTTAGAATCATAGAAACATAAATGGTGATTATAAATATCTCCGACTTTGCATTTGCTCTTTATGTCAGCTGAAATCCTCAGTAAGGCTAAAACCTAGTAACTCCCTCTTGAGTATCCATTATTGTTCCACATATGAATTCAGCATATAGGGGTAAACAGGGGTATTATGTGAAGTAGTATAACCAGGGACACTGACTTGTCAGCTTGTATGAAACCCACACGATTTTCTATCAATAATTTAAATGGATGAAAATCAGATGGGTTGGAGTGTATTGTCCACCCGATTTTCCAATATTCCTTGCACCCAGGCATTCCGGTGCATTTGGGCGCAGATCCTAGAAAATCTCCCTTATGGAGTCAACTTGTGAATAGTGCTGCCTCCATCCTTCTCTATCTTGCACTCACTATGGGCATTGGTTCATAAATTAAGGATTGTGTCTCTGTATAATGGATTCAGAGTATTTTCAGGTGTTTGTGAATGTGCAGGAATACTCCAATCAAAAACACATTTCAATATTTTAAATGGTACCCCCAGTACCTAAAAGTAATGAAAAGGGTGGTGAAAAACTGATGCACCAATTTGCCTCATATGACATGGGGTTGAAGATCAACAGCAGATCTGAAAAAGACAGATATATGAACATCTAATGCAACTGGATAGAGGAACTGGTCATTGACCATGTATTTAGCAACAAATATAATTTGATGAATGTAATAATTGTGCTGCTGAACATGACTAAACTTTGTGAAAAAATAAACTTTTCAACTTTTTCATCTTTTTGCAAGTTTGTACTTTTTTAATGTTCTCTTCCAGAATTTATTTTTTTTGCAAAGATAGGTAGTTACCACTCTATATTTCGAGTTACTTTATCTCTGTGAGCCTGGGTGCTCTCTTCTATTGAAGCTTGACAGTAGCACTCAGCAAGGTGGCAGATAATGGGTGCAAAGCCCATCACCTCTGTCTCACCACTCGATGGCACGGTGTTTTGGAACTCTAACACCACCGCACCACCCCGACATCATGCTCCCTGCAATTTGAACCAAAAATTTCTGAAAACTTCTATGTCCTACATTAATAAATTATACTTTTATTAAAGATAATTTGGGAGAATGAAAGTTACACTGTTCAGCATAGGTTCAGAGCCTTCATGTCAATATGGTTCTTACAAACGATGCTTTACTGGGTGGTGTAATCAATAACTTTATCAATTGGTACTCTCTTCCCAGCTTTAAACTATTGATTATTTTTAATGAAGAAAATATAATTAACCGAAAGGAGATTACAAAAATAAACTTCATAGATTGCTATGGAATCAGAGTTGAACGATAAGAACAACTTTATTTGTAGTTCATGGAAACAATCAGAGATCTAATTAAATGTGAGATTTTTCTGAGTGAGAGTTACTTTGCTCTGAAATGTACCAATTAGTCATCATACAGGGCAGCAGATTCAAGTAGTTCCCTTTGGTCACCAACCTCTGTCTTCAATCAATTATCTTAAACAAGCTAGATCTTGCCTAAACACAACCAATTGTATTGCCTAACACACAAACTTCTGGACAAATTGTTGTGTCCATTTTGACTGTATTTCAAGGTATACTGCAGCAACAAGCCAGAACAGGAAAAAGTGCTTTTGGACAGAATAACAAAAATAAATTGAGATGTTGTTGTTATGCCTTGTGTTCAGTACAGAAGATAATTTACACAAACATTTCCAAGGCAGATGCTATTATCATTGGTTGCTGGAATTAATTGTAGCAATGACAACAGAAGAATTAAATAAATATATTGTATTTTAGACTGTTTTTGTACTTTTAATTAACTTATCAATATGCTACAATATTTAAAAACAAGTAGACCCGGAAATTCCTTGGGCTGCAATCAGTTATGCCATCATGTGCCCATTGGTGATCTCCACTGCTGACCCAGTGGGTGTATGCATGGTTAATGGGAGGTCACTTCACCTGCGTACAGGTGGTAGATGCCAGCACCACTGGGGTGCATCGCGGGCGCACCTGCCCCCCCCCACCCCCGACAAGAAAATGGGGCCTTGGTGCCTGAGCCGGTGAGAGGGGAGCGCAAGGTTTTGGGGCATCCCTGGATATATCCAGCTGTTTCTGGCTGTGGCCCCCTTTGTAAGGGAGCTGCTGTAAAATAATTTTCTTTAATTTGGTCCTCTTCGGGAGTCCAGATCTTGGTTCCAGCTGGACCCTTAAATGGGCTCCACTTGCAGAGACCAGTACCCCTCTTACTTCTCATTGTATTGGCCACCAAGGAATTGCTAGATTTTTGTTAGGTAAAGGTATAAAGGGACATGGAGCAAAGGCTGGTAAATGGAGTTGAAGTACAGAACAGCCATGATCTAATTGAATGGTGGAACAGGCTCGAGGAGCTGAATGGCTGACTCCTGTTCCTATGTTCCTTTGAGAGGCCAGAGAAGCGGGAACTCCAGTTGCGGAGAATACTTGCCCCTACCTTGCCCCCTCTGATGTTGCTAGCCTTATAAAGGGCAAGTGAAAGCTCCGCCCCTTACTCCGATGTTAGGCCGGGACACAGTGTATCAAGATCCCAGCTTAATTTCCAGCCCTTCCGTTACAAATCTACCAGAGTTACAGCAGGAACGTAACAGAAGGGCCAAGGATTTTTGGCATCATTTTTGTAATAATTAACTAAAGTGTATCAAAAATTAACCCAGTGTAAACAAATTTCTCCATAATAAAAGCAAATTTCCAATTAGCAATTCATTGCTATAGCTAGGACTTCTAACTATTTTTACTAAGTATTCCTGAAGAAAATTATGTAGTCACATTTTTTAGCAAAGCATGCAGAGTATATTAAAGATTCCATCTCATGCACGTTATCATTATGCAATCATCAATGAATGTACATCTACTGTAAAGACAAAACAGAAATAACAATACATCTCATTCATCTGCTTTCAGATAATTACTTTCAGAAGAGCCCTTTACATTTTGGTTGTTCGTCACTAGATGTTGTCATATTTGTTTACTGCCAATTGGAATACCATTACAGTAATGAGTATTGTTTTATCTTTACAAGCATCTTTCATTATCAGCAATGAGGCATATTTGCCCTGACAACGAGGAATTCTGTGCAGCTGTCAGGCTTTTGATGCGCTTCAGTGCAGGTTCATTTCAGACATTTTCACTGCCTTGTTTACACAGAGCAAAGGGGGATAAATATCTCTCTCTCTCTACTTTGTGTCAGGTCTGAGTTTTATAATGCTGCTTGGACCCAAAGTTCTGACACTCACATATACAGTAATGTCTGCTTCTGCCCAATTTAGACTGTTTACCAGTGGTATTGATTTGAGATGATTCCAGTTTTTCGTCAGTTTCAACTGAAGTGGACTCAGTAGGACCACAACACCTACCCACTTCATTGCCTTTACTGACAACTAAAATTGTATTGTGCAGGTAATCTGAAGCACTTTACAACTGTTGATAAAATGATATCAAAAACCTCAAGGTATTGGTATAATGATTTTCCTATTGCTAGCATTTATGCACTCCGGAATCGTTGAGAAAATCCAAGACACTGAACATTATTTTGAATTGCACTGTAAACACAATGGGGCCAAAATTTCTGGGTTGAAATACGGCGTACCTTGGGTGGAATGTATGTGGGTGGGGGTGGAGGGGCAAGAATTTGGGGCAAAGCCCAGATCCACCAGACTTCTGTCCCAATTGCCCTCTATTTGAAATTCCAATGTTTTGGGGGAGGGAGGGGGGGCAGCAAGGAACTTGCAGAGCTTTGATTCGAGAGTGAATCCAATTGCAGGTACTTGTTTCCATTCAGGGAAAAATTTAAAATTTACAATCTCCTCCTCGGCCCGACGAGGGCTTCAGCTCCATTCATTGGACGACAGATTTTCCTCCGGGCACTTGGGGAGGGGGCCTGCCCCCAATATTAAAATGGCCCTACCCGAGTCGGTGGCTGGAAGTCCCACCCCATCACATTTCCAGGACTCCAGAAACTTGGGCCCCTGTATCACTCCTGACCAATCAGAAACAACAGATGTGAGTCTGAGCCCTCAGACACTGATTACAAAGACCATATGATTCTGTAACAAAGGCCTGGATTTTAACTTGGAGCCGAGAAGTCTGGGTGCGTGGCTTTGTGCGTGGGGAACCTGGAAGTCAAGTATGCGCGTTTAAATCTGCAAACGCAACTCGATTGCAGGCAATTATCTTTGCTTTCGGGTTTCGTGTCTCCGAGCTGCGCAGCGGGTCTACTGCGCACCTGAATGACGCAATTTAAAGCACACTATTTAAAGGGCCAGTCCAAGAATGCATTTTGAAGGAGCAAGGAGAAATGGAGACCAGGAAAACTAAGGCTGCCCCTAGATTTAATGATGCCTCCCTGGGTGTACTGCTAGCTGCAATGAAAAAGCAGGAGGGAGGTAATGTTTCCAATTGAAAGCAACCCGCAGATGGCTGGTGAGAGAGCTTTAACATCTTTCGTGAATTGATTTTATCAAAGATATAACTGTGCCAGACCTCAGTGTGGTTATTGGAAAGATTGTCACTTTTGTGATGAATCATTAATATCGCTTTCTATTGTCTTCCAGGGCCTTCATGAGGAATCAGCAGAAACGGAAGAAAGCTATTCATCAGAGGAGCTCAATCCTTCTGAGGGCACCGCTACAGGACATACAGTCATGCACCAGCACAGATACTTGCACTTCGATGGGTCCTGTTAGACAGTTAGTTGGGTCGTCACCTGGTGATTCACCTCTCACAAGTGAGCACGAGCAGACACTGGTGGCAGGGTCAGCAGTGGAGAGTCTACATTAGAGGGCGTACTCCTCTCCAAGCTCTGCTCAGCTGAACACAGATGTTGAACCCTGGGGTTGAGAAGGAGAATGACAGAGGTGCAGCAGCAACTTTGCGAGGTACTGGAAAAAGTGCCACCCAAACTCTCCACAATAGCGGAGAGGATGGAGGAGTCCACCTCCAGCGCTAGTGGATTGGTGGCGCAGGTAAGTGCGAGAATGTCTGCGATGGAGAGTCTGGTAGTCTCCATTAAGCTTCAAGCATGGATCACAAATGAGTCCATGCAGGCCATAACAAAGGTTGTGCGGACTCTGGATGCCAACATACATGCTGCCTTAAACAGGTAGACAGATACTTTAGCCGTGGCCTCACAACACAGCACATCTGCTCACCAACCTCCTGTCCAGCAGAGTGGTGGCAGTGATGTTGCACTGGACTGAGAGAGGAATGATGGCGAAAGGGGACATGGAAATGGGGACTCTGCTCAAAACACTCCCATATCTCACCCGATGCCCGCTCCCCAACCAGTACCTGCAATGCTGCCCCCTCTCCCGATGGCAGAGTCTGCCCCTGCACAGGTGCAGGTGGAACAGTCTTTGGCGGGGCCCTCACGGGCTCCAAAACCCAAAGGCTGAGGACACCTCAGCAGTCAGGGTAAGAACCTGAGCAACCTGCCACTACCTCTGCTGAAGCCACAGGGGATGCACCAAGTAGAAGCGACAGGAAGAGAAAGGCTAAGCAATTGTAATTCACCAAGAGTATGCACAAGGGTGATTGAAGAGCTGTCATGTTGTTAATTTATGTTTTTTTTTGTTATGGCGCATTAAATTTAATCATTATCACCACCACTGCCACGTCTTGGCCATTATTGAGGCCCTTTTGTGAATTTGCCCTTTCATGTGCTTCACCACGAATGCCAAGACATGATGCCACCTATTGGGCACATGTGCAATCGGTGTATGTGTGGTTGAAGGACTGGTATGTGCAAAGGGAGTTGGGTGGGGGTGGGGTTGGTGATGGTGGTGGTACGAGGTGGCCTGAATCAAAGTCTTCAATTTGCACATCTCATTATGAGAACCTGGGCATCCCTGGCAGCAATATGCACAGCTGCTCTGGTGACGGGTGCCCCATCTTCATTTTCCTCCTCCTCGGATGTATTGTGGAATTGGTCTATTGTGCCCCCCATCCTGATCTTGTCAGTTTGAGGGGCTCGAAAATATAGGTAAATTTGTCTGAACACAAGAATTCTCAGTCTCAACAAAGAACTCTAAGTCTAAACATAAAGAACTCCCAGCCAAAGGTTTGTCTGAGAGAACTGAATGCCCAGCTGCAATACCCCACCTTTTATTGAGATGTGTCAATCACTGGTTTAAAGGGCTAAATGAGCTTCGGCTACATCTCACCCCTGTTTCAATGACATGTTGCAGAGCCTTTGGAGACATGTTCAAGAGTAGTTAAATCAGTTTCTGTTGCAGAATACACAAAAAGTTAAGTACCTAAAGTGTATCAACTACCTGAATTGGCCCTTTAAATATCGGCCCGCTGGCTTTAAGTGGGGACAGGACTTCCCGGTTTCTGATGCGTGCGCGCATCCAAACACGCCTGGGTTAAACCTGGAAGTAGGCGTGTTGGAGCCGCGATGCAGCCCGCTCCAAAAAGCTGCTATTTTAATCTCCCACCTGCCCTCAACCCACCTGTTCTTGGGGGTTAAAATTACCCCCGAAGTCTCAGTGTGACTGACTGCCTATTCTATTACCTAGCTGTTTAAATATGTGGGTTGATTTTAACGCTATTTGACCAGCAGGAACGGGGCAGTAGTGCCCTGATAATTGCAGGGATACACACACTGTCCTATTCCCATCGCCATCATTTCCCAGGGGATTCCGCAAGGGTCGGCCCAAGTGCTCACCTGTTTCAGGCAGGACCCTGATTCTAATGTGCTAATCGGTGTCCTATGATGTACAAAGGATCCCAATGTAAATTTGAGGTACCAACGGGCAGAGTCTGCACCGTGCATGCTCTGCCCATTGGTACTAGGTGTCAAGCAGCTTAACCAGCAGACCTTAAACAGACCACTACAGGCTGCTTGAAAACCAAGATAAGTTTCTGTTCTTTTAAAGATTTTTGTGGGGTCAGAAGGAGCATGTATGCTCTTCTTGGCCCCACAAAAATCTTGACACCCATCGCTGGCATATCTGCTGGTTCAGCGCATGCATCGCACTAATCAAATGGCTTGGGCCTCACATCAAGGACATCAAGCGGGCGGAACAATCTCCCCAGCCGTCTGATGCCTGCCTGGGGTTAAAATCAACCCTGTGAGGTGCCAACCTTGTGAAACTTCATCTCAGGACTACATGCATGCTAAACAGCGGAAGCAACATGCTATAGACAAAGCTAAGCGATTCCACAACCAACGGATCAGATCAAAGCTCTGCAGTCCTGCCACATCCAGTCATAAATGGTGGTGGACAATTAAACAACTAATTGGAGGAGGAGGCTCTGTAAACATCCCCATCCTCAATGATGGCAGAGTCCAGCACTTGAGTGCAAAAGACAAGGCTGAAGCGTTTGCAACCATCTTCAGCCAGAAGTGCCGAGAGGATGATCCATCTCGGCCTCCTCCCGATATCCCCACCATCACAGAAACCAGTCTTCAGCCAATTCGATTCACTCCATGTGATATCAAGAAACAGCTGAGTGCACTGGATACAACAAAGGCTATGGGCCCCAACAACATCCCGGCTGTAGTGCTTAAGACTTGTGCTCCAGAACTAGCCGCGCCTCTAGCCAAACTGTTCCAGTACAGCTACAACACTGGCATCTACCCGACAATGTGGAAAATTTCCCAGGTATGTCCTGTCCACAAAAAGCAGGACAAATCCAATCCAGCCAATTACCGCCCCATTAGTCTACTGTCAATCATCAGCAAAGTGATGGAAGGTGTCGTCGACAGTGCTATCAAGCGGCACTTACTCACCAATAACCTGCTCACCGATGCTCAGTTTGGGTTCCGCCAGGACCACACGGCTCCAGACCTCATTACAGCCTTGGTCCAAGCATGGATAAAAGAGCTGAATTCCAGAGGTGAGGTGAGAGTGACTGCCCTTGACATCAAGGCAGCATTTGACCGTGTGTGGCACCAAGGAGGCCCAGTAAAATTGAAGTCAGGGGGAAAACTCACCAGTGACTGGAGTCATACCTAGCACAAAGGAAGATGGTAGTGGTTGTTGGACGCCAATCATCTCAGTGCCAGGACGTTGCTGCAGGAGTTCCTCAAGTCAGTGTCCTAAGCCCAACCATCTTCAGCTGCTTCATCAATGACCTTCCCTCCATCATAAGGTCAGAAATGGGGATGTTCGCTGATGATTGCATAGTGTTCAGTTCCATTCTCAACCCCTCAGATAATGAAGCAGTTCGTGCCCGCATGCAGCAAGACCTGGACAACATCCAGGCTTGGGCTCATAAGTGGCAAGTAACATTCGTGCCAGACAAGTGCCAGGCAATGACCATCTCCAACAAGAGAGAGCCTAACCACCTCCCCTTGACATTCAACGGCATTACCATCACCAAATCCCCCACCATAAACATCCAGGGGGTCACCATTGACTAGAAACTCAACTGGACCAGCCACATATATACTGTGGCTACAACAGCAGGTCAGAGGCTGGGTATTCTGCAGTGAGTGATTCACCTCCTGACTCCCCAAAGCCTTTCCACCATCTACAAGGCACAAATCAGGAGTGTGATGGAATACTCTCCACTTGCCTGGATGAGTGCAGCTCCAACAACACTCAGGAAGCTCGACATCATCCAGGACAAAGCAGCCCGCTTGATTGGCACCGCAACCACCAGCCTAAACATTCACTTCCTTCACCACCGGCGCACTGTGGCTGCAGTGTGTACCATCCACAGGATGCACTGCAGCAACTCGCCAAGGATTCTTCGACAGCACCTCCCAAACCTGCGACCTCTACCACCTAGAAGGACAAGGGCAGCAGGCACATGGGAACACCACCACCTGCACGTTCCCCTCCAAGTCACACACCATCCCGACTTGGAAATATATCGCCGTTCCTTCATCGTCACTGGGTCAAAATCCTGGAACTCCCTACCTAACAGCACTGTGGGAGAACCTTCACCACACAGACTGCAGCGTTTCAAGAAGGCGGCTCACCACCACCTTCTCAAGGGCAATTAGGGATGGGCAATAAATGTTGGCCTTGCCAGCGACGTCCACATCCCACGAACGAATAAAAAAAAGTGGTGAATATGTTCTGTTGCTCTGTGACTATTACTAACCTTTTTTGTTATTTTTTAATCCAGGTTGATGCTGGAGGGGATGATTCCTACATTTTTAAATCACTGGACTGGGAATGTAAGAGGTTTATGTTTGTATAAAGAGCCAATTTATAATAATATTGTATGTGTTGAGGTAGTTTCTCGGCTGTTTGATAACTCATGGACCTACAGTATGTGAAAGAATCTCAAGACACTCTCAAACAGCAAGAAGATCCCTAAACTGATGTTAGAAAATTATCACAGTGATAAATCACAACTTGCTGCATGCCAACGGTCAGCAATTTTACTCTGGTTGCATGGATTTTTTTTTTATTTCTCTGGTGTTAAAATCCATTACACCAGAAATAAAAATCATTAGGGAGGGCTATTGCTATACTACACCTTAGGGGAATTCTTTTCAAATTCATTTATGTTCCAAAAACATGTGCAATTCAGGAAGCAGTGAATTGTGAAACCTAACAGAAGGTAATAAAAACTGTATCATTACATTATCTAATTCTCTTTATTGGAAGTTGTGCCTGTCTTTTCGTGCGTTTACGTGAAATCCTCATGGTGTGATTTGTTGTAAGGACACAATGGAAAGCAAGTACTTGCTCACAACACAATGGGTGTGATTTTTATCTGGTGGACTAATCGAGCGGGTGGCATGTGTCGCGATCATGCTGCCCGCGTGCCCGGCCTCACCGGCGAGAGGGCCAAACCATCTTGGTGATCAGATCTCATTGGCATGCGGATGGCGAGCTGCGATTTCCGAACGGGTGCTCAGAGGCAACTCGCCAGTCGGGGAGGGGACAGGAAAAGCTGCTGGATTGTTGTGAAAACCCAGCTGGTTCAGGAGTGTGAAGGGAGCGTTCCACTCCTATTCCCTCTAGGAGTACAAGTGACTCTAGTCTACACTAAGTCGTTGAATTGTAGTGGTACAGTTTCCACGGGGGACTTTTCCAATCTCCTATTGTAGGTTTGTTGGAAGATCAGTGGAAACCCCGGAGAAACGGCATTAAATGTTTCTGCCTTTTCTCGAGGGTTTCTGTCGATCTTTTTCGCTGACATTACAGCAGAAGTCCCACAGAAATTCCAGGCAATAATATCCTCTGAGATGGCCTGCCAAGCAAGCCACTCAATTATACAAACAATCACTACAATCATGGAGAACAGCCTGAAGGCTTCAAACCATAAACATCAAATTAAGTCCCTTCTGAAAAAAGTTACTTTTTAGGTTTCTTTGTCTTGCTACTTGGACCCTTTCAAACCTTTCAATCTGAGGGGGGTTCAGGTTCAAGACCCACCACCAGCTTCTTGGGGAGCCACTGTCTCATTACCAAGACAGCAATTGGCCTGTGTCTTATGCTCCGCTCCTCAGGGAACGTCCCAGAAATCTCAAGGCAACATAAAGGGGGCAGGTACTCGACAAAGTGCCTCTCCATTTCCTTTTTTCTGACCTTTGCACTTGGGGGATTGGTATTCCCAGGTACTGGCCACAGGAAAATCAACCGCTACCTGTGTGTGGCTTGGCAGTGAGGGAGGGGACTTTTTCTGCAATTCCACATCTGAATAACCAAAAGCTTTATTTCCTGATAGTGTTCTTGTTATATGTGGTTTTGAATTTGCCATATCATTCCATACTGTTGATTACTGTCACTGCACATCAAGTCAAATCACCACAACCTGCAGTCATCATCCAGGAGTTCTTTCCTTTCTGTGTCCTCGTCTCAGTGCTGCATTTCTAGAGTGTGACCCCATAATCCTTTTCTGTAGAATATAGAAAATATTTAATTAACAAGTTAAGGAGGAAATCACGTCCTTAGTGAACAAATTTAAGCTATCTTTTTTATTACAGGAGATGGAGTAGTGTAAATGTCGGTCTTTTTTTTCTTCATTCATGGGATGTGAGCGTCGCTGGCAAGGCCGGCATTTATTGCCCATCCCTAATTGCCCTCGAGAAGGTGGTGGTGAGCCGCCTTCTTGAACCGCTGCAGTCCGTATGGTGACGGTTCTCCCACAGTGCTGTTAGGAAGGGAGTTCCAGGATTTTGATCCAGCGACGATGAAGGAATGGCTATAGATTTCCAAGTCGGGATGGTGTGTGACTTGGAGGGGAATGTGCAGGTGGTGGTGTTCCCATGTACCTGCTGCTCTTGTCCTTCTAGGTGGTAGAGGTGGCGGGTTTGGGAGGTGCTGGCGAAGAAGCCTTGGCGAGTTGCTGCAGTGCATCCTGTGGATGGTACACACTGCAGCCATAGTGTGCCGGTGGTGAAGGGAGTGAATGTTTAGGATGGTGGATGGGGTGCCAATCAAGCGGGCTGCTTTATCTTAGATGGTGTCGAGCTTCTTGAGTGTTGTTGGAGCTGCACTCATCCAAGCAAGTGGAGAGTATTCCATCACACTCCTGACTTGTGCCTTGTAGATGGTGGAAAGGCTTTGGGGAGTCAGGAGGTGAATCACTCACCGCAGAATACCCAGCCTCTGACCTGCTCTCGTAGCCACAGTATTTATGTGGCTGGTCCAGTTAAGTTTCTAGTCAATGGTGACCCCCAGGATGTTGATGGTGAGGGATTCGGCGATGGAAATGCCGTTGAATGTCAAGGGGAGGTGGTTAGACTCTCTCTTGTTTGAGATGGTCATTGCCTGGCACTTATCTTGCTGCTTGCGGGCTCGGACTGCTTCATTATTTGAGGGGTTGCGAATGGAACTGAACACTGTGCAATCATCAGCGAACATCCCCATTTCTGACCTTATGATGGAGGGAAGGTCATTGATGAAGCAGCTGAAGATGGTTGGGCCTCGGACACTGCCCTGAGGAACTCCTGCAGCAATGTCCTGGGGCTGAGATGATTGGTCTCCAACAACCACTACCATCTTCCTTTGTGCTCGGTATGACTCCAGCCACTGGTGAGTTTTCCCCCTGATTCCCATTGACTTCAATGAGTTAGAAAATGCCTGCATGCCCATAGGGTCAGAATTCCAGCAGGGGAGGGTTATAACTAATTGGCCTCATTGGGTATTTAAATGAGGGCAAATTTTCGAAGATTCTGCTCCCAACGCAGAATCTTACTCAACGTTTAGTGCTGGGAGCAAAGTCTTAGAAGACTTATTACAATCCCTTAAAGTGTAGTGACGTATCTTTGCCATCTTCACGTAGACAGGTTTGCCTTCTATTACTATAGTAGCATTTTGCAAAATATTGTGAGAATTCCAAAAATTCGCAACCATCTGAGTGAAGAAATTTTTCCTCAACTCAGTCCTAAATGGTCGACCCCTTATCTTGAGACCATGACCTGTAGTTCTAGACGCTCCAGCCAGGGGAAATAGTCTCTCAGCACCTACCCTGTCAAGCCCTCTAAGAATTTTATACGTTTCAATGAGATCACCTCTCATTCTTCTACACTCCAGAGAGTATGGGCCCATTCTACTCAATCTCTCCTTATAGGACAACCCTCTCATCCCAGAAATCAATCTAGTGAACCTTCGTTGCATCTCCTCTGACGCAAGTAAATCCTTCCTTGGGTAAGGAGACCAAAACTGTACACAGTACTCCAGGCGTGGTATCACTAAAGCCCTATGTAATTGCAGCAAGACCTCCTACTCTTATACTCCAACCCCCTTGCAATAAAGGCTAACATGCCATTTGCTTTCCTAATTGCTTGCAGTACCTGCATGTTAACTTTCTGTGATTCATATACAAGGACACACAAATCCCTCTGAGTACCAACATTTCTTAGTCTCTCACCTTTTAAAAAATATTCTGCTTTTCTATTCTACCTACCAAAGTGGATAATTTCACATTTCCCCACTTTATACTTCATCTGCCACCTCTCGCCCACTCATTTAACCAGTCTACGTACCTTTACAGCCTCTTTGCGTCTTCCACACAGCTTAGTTTCCCACCTAACTTTGTATTGTCGGCAAACTTGGATACATTACACTTGGTCCCCTCATCAAAGTCATCGATATAGATTGTAAATAGCTGAGGCCCACGCACTGATCATTGCAGCACCCCACTAGTTACAGCCTGCCAACCCGAAAATGACCCATTTATTCCTACTCTCTGTTTTCTGTCTGTTAACCAATCCTCAATCCATGCTAATATATTACCCCCAATCCCATTAGCCCTAATCTTGTGTAACAACCTCTTGTGTGGCACCTTATCAAATGCCTTTTGAAAATTCAAATACACTACATCCACTGGTTCCCCCTTATCTACCCTGCTAGTTACACCCTCAAAAAACTCTAATGGACTAGTCAAACACACTTTCCCCTTCATAAAAACATGTTGACTCTGTCTAATCATACTAGGATTTTCTAAGTGCTCTGTTACTACGTCCTTAATAATAGATTCTAGAAAGGTTAGGAAAATGTGATTCCCCTCCCGCTTTTGAATGATCCTTTTGAAAGTGTGGGTTACCCCACATGATCCCAAGTGTTCTGACAACAACAACAACAACAACAACAACAGTTTCTCTCTATCTACTCTGTCTAGACGCTTCATGATTTTGAATACCTCTATCAAATCTCCTCTCAACCTTCTCTGTTCCAAGGATATCAACCCCAGCTTCTCCAGACTATCCATGTAACTAAAGTCCCTCATCCCTGGAATCAATCTAGTAAATCACTTCTGCTCCCTCTCTAAAGCCTTCACATCTTTCCTAAAGTGTGGTGCCCAGAACTGGCCGAATCAGTGTTTTGTAAAGGTTCATCATGACTTCCTTGCTTTTGTACTCTATGCCTCTATTTATAAAACCCAAGATCCCGTATGCTTTTTTAACTGCTTTCTCAACCTGCCCTGCCACTTTCAATGATTTGTGCACATATACCCCAAGATCTCTCTGTTCCTGTACACCTTTTAGTATTTTGCCCTTTAGTTTATATTGCCTTTCCTCATTCTTCCTACCGAAATGTATCACTTCTCATTTTTCTGCGTTAAATTTCATCTGCCACGTGTCCGCTCATTCCACCAGCCTGTCTATATCCTCTTGAAGTCTATCACTATCCTCCTCACTGTTCACTACCCTTCCAAGTTTTGTGCCATCTGCAAATTTGGAAATTGTGCCCTGTACACCCAAGTCTAAATCATTAATATATATCAAGAAAAGCAGTGGTCCCAGCACCGACCCCTGGGGAACACCACAGTACACCTCCCTCCAGTTCGAAAAACAACCGTTCACCATTACTCTCTGTTTCCTGTTACTTAGCCAATTCTGTATCCATGCTGCTACTGCCCCTTTTATTCCATGGGCTTCAATCTTGATGACAAGCCTATTATGCGGCACTTTATCAAACGCCTTTTGAAAGTCCATGTACACCACATCAACTGCATTGCCCTCATCTACCCTCTCTGTTACCACATCAAAAAGCTCTATCAATTTAGTTAAATATGATTCGACTTTAACAAATCCATGCTGGCTTTCCCTAATCAATCCACACTTATCCAAGTGACCGCTAATTTTCTCCCGGATTATCGTTTCTAAAAGTTTCCTCACCACTGAGGTTAAACTAACTGGCCTATAGTTCCTTACACCCTTTTTTGATCAAGGGTGTAACATTTGCAATTCTCTAGTCATAGAATCATAGAATCATAGAAAATAGGAGCAAGAGTAGGCCAATCGGTCCTTCGGGCCTGCTCCACCATTCAAAATGATCATGGCTGATCGTCTAACTCAGTACCCTGTTCCCGCTTTTTCCCCATATCCCTTGATCCCTTTAGCATTAAGAGTCCTCTGGCACCACCCCCGTAGCTAAAGATGTTTGGAAGATTATGGCCAGTACCTCCACAATTTCCACACTTACTTCCCTCAGCAACCTAGGGTGCACTCCATCTGGACTGAGTGACTTATCTACTTTAAGTACAGCTAGTCTTTCTAGTACCTCTCTTTATCAATTTTTAGCCCATCCAGTATCTCAACTACTTCTTCCTTTCCTGGGACTCTGGCAGCATCTTCTTCCTTGGTAAAGACAGATGCAAAGTATTCATTTAGTACATCGGCCATGCCCTCTGCCTCCATGAGTAGATCTCCTTTTTTGGTCCCCAATCGGCCCCACCCCTCCTCTTACCACCCATTTACTATTTACATGCCTATCGAAGACTTTTGGATTCCCTTTTATGTTGGCCGCCAGTTTATTCTAATACTCTCTCTTTGCCCCTCTTATTTCCTTTTTCACTTCCCCTCTGAACTTCCTATATTCAGCCTGGTTCTCACTTGTATTATCAACCTGACATCTGTCATATGCCCCTTTTTTCTGCTTTACTCTCTATCTTTTTTGTCATCCAGGGAGCTCTGGCTTTAGTTGCCCTACCTTTCTCCTGCCTGGGTATGTACCTAGACTGTACCCAAACCATCTCCTCCTTAAAGGCCGCCCATTGTTGAATTACAGTTTTGCCTGCCAATCTTTGATTCCAATTTACCCGGGCCAGATCCGTTCTCATCCCACTGAAATTGGCCCTCCTCCAATTGAGTACTTTTACTTTAGAATGGGCCAAGTCCTTTTCCATAGCTATTCTAAACCTTATGATACTATGATCGCTGTTCCCTAAATGTTCCCCCACTGACACTTGCTCCACTTGGCCCACCTCATTCCCCAGAACCAAATCCTCCAACAACATGGACAAGGAGTTTGTGGATTTCTTTGTCACTAAGGTTGAGACCATCCATTTAGCTGCCTCTGCTGCATCCCCCTCTTCCCCTTGCCCATTAAGACAAACTTCCCCCAAGGATTCCGTCCACCCTATCCCTGAATACGCATCTTGCTCTAGTTTCTCTCTTATCTCCCCTCGTGCCCTCGCTTGTCCATAAAACCCACCTCCTGCTCTCTCGACCCCATTCCCACTAAACTGTGTACCACCCAACTTCCCTTCCTGGCTCCCATGCTAACTGACACTGAAAATGGTTCCCTCTCCTCATGTATAGTCCCCCTCCCTTTCAAAACTGCTGTCATCAACCCCTCCTGAAAAAAACATCCTCAACCCCACTCTCCTTGTTAACTACTGCCCCATCTTCAACTCCCTTTCCTCTCCAAATTGCTTGAACTTCATGTTTGAATCTCTCCATCAGGTTTTCGACCCTGCCACAGACCTGAAACAGTCGTAATCAGTCACAAATGCCATCCTCTGTGACGGTGACCCTGGTGCACTATCCCTCCTTGTCCTTCTCGACCTCTCTGCAGCCTTTGACACGGTCAACCAAAGCCATCGTCTTCGGCTCCCGCCACCAACTCCACACCTTTGTCACTGATTTCATCCCCCTGGTGGCTACTGTCTCAGGTTGAAGTGACTGTTTTCAACCTTGACATCTTACTTGTCCACAAGCTGAGTTTCGAATTCCATATCGTCTTCATCACAAAGACCACCTACTTTTTAGCCCAAGCCTGGAGGTTGTCCAGGTCTTGTTGTAGGCTGGCATGAGCTGTTTCATTATCAGCCCCTGCCTCATCCCACTGATGCCAAAACCCTAATCCAAGCCTTTTTCATCTCCAGAATTCCAATGCTCTCCTGGCCAGCCTCCCATTCTTCACCCTTCATAAACTTGAGCTCATTCAAAACTCTGATGCCGATATCCTAACCCACACCAAGTCCCGCTTACCAATCACTCTTGTGCTCGCTGACCTACATTTTGGCTTCCAGTCCTCCAATGTCTCACATTTAAAATTTTCATCTCCATGTTCAAATACCTACATGGCCTCGCCCCTTATCATCTCTTTAACCTTCGCCTGTCCTACAACTCCGCGAGAGCTCTACGTTCCTCCAACTCTGGCCTCTTGTGCCTCCAAAATCTCTTTACCTCGCCATTGGTGGCCGTGCATTCGGTCATCTAGGCCCTAAACTCTGGAATTCCTTCCCTAAACCTCTCTGCCTTTCAGCCTCTCTCTCCTCCTTTAAGACTCTCCTTAAAACCCACCTCTTTGAAAAAGCTTTTAGTGACCGCTCCTCATATCTCCTTCTTTGCCTGATTATGCTTGAAGTGACTTGGGTCATTTTTCTATGTTAAAAGCACTATATAAATGCAGGTTGTTGTTGTCATTGTTGTTGTTGTTGTTGTTAAAGCTATGAAGCAGGACATGGGGACATTATTGACCAAATCTAACATCTATGGGGTAATGACTGACATTTTAATAATGTCAAGCTCACCCCAGATTGACACACATGGTGACATGGGAAAGTCACTGCACCTTTGGAAGTCTTGAACTGACAACCTTTGCTGTTTTGGATTCAGTAGGCCTTTTCAGCAACTCAATTAGAACAAGAACAAACTGTGTCACTGATCTGAGACAGTCAAAACTTTTTTTTTGGATATGAGGTGACACAGTAACAGATACAGCCCAAGGCGCTATCCTTTTCTTTCTGAGAAGCACAATAGATGTGTGGCAACCAGAATTTCTGACTAATTCTCCAGAAGTGTTTCTGAAATGTTAGCAATGGTAGGTTTGTGGGTTTTCAAGCCACTCAAATTTTTCACATCGTTTTTATATTTACTAGTCAATCTCCCGTAGCATTGCATATGGGGAGTCAAGACCCAGCGCAGTATTCAGGTTAAGCAGGGTTAGAGTGCATGGGAATAAATGGACCAAGAAGTTGAGGGGAGGGGGTGGAGGAGGCAGATGGGGAGGGGAGGGCTAGTCAAGGGGAAGGGGAGTGGGAAAGGGAGAAAGGAGGAGAGGGGAAGACAGACAGCATGGGGAGAAGGGGGACAGGCTAGGCGAAGAGGGATGGAAGGATGGATGTGGGGAGGGCCTTAGGGAAGATGGTGAGAGGAAGAGGCAGAAGGGGAAGAGTGAGAAGGAAGAGGAAGGGATAGGTGAGTGGGGTGGGCAAGGCTAATGGCAAGAAGGGGGAGAGGGAATGAGGAGGAGAGAATGGGAGGGGGAGAGAAGAGGGAAGATGGTAATGATGGGGAAGAGGAAAGAGGGAGAGGAAGAGCATGGCTAAAGAGGGATATGGGACTTGGGAGGGATATGCAGAAGAAGAGAGGGAGAAGGAGGGGTAAGGACAGAAGTGAATGGATGAGAGGAAGGTGATGAGGGAGGGGGATGGGAACAGGTGGAGCTAAGACAGGGAACCTACCTTAATGATGGGGGTGGGGGGGAAAGAGAGCTGGACACCTCACTCAGCTGGAGATGGTGGGGGGTGGGAGATGGCAGTCGCATTCAGTGGGGTGTTTCTGCACAGTGGTAGGGTGTTGGACTTCTTGGAGGGAGAGCTTTGTGTACTGATTTCTGCTCAGTGATGGGGTGCCCTTATTTTAGCACAAATGTGGGGAGGGCTGTGTCCTAATCACTGATGTGTGAGGGGTGGGGGGGATGTGGTTTGCTGTGCTTGTTTCTGCCTGGTGGGTGGAGGTTAATGGCTGTATTTCTACTCAATTGTGGAGGGGGGGGTTGATTTCTGCATGATAGGCGGTGGAGGTGAGGTGTCCTGATTTCCAGTCAGTGGGGGTGTAGGAGGAGGTGCTAAGATTTCTACTCAGTTGTGGGGGGTTGTACCATGCTTTGTACTCTTGGGGAACTGTGCTCATGTGGGATTCAAGAGGGCTGCAATGTCTTCTCAGTTGGGGGAGAGGTGGGAATGGAGGTTCAGAGGAATTCCCATTTGCATTAACTGCACAAGGTCTTCCAGTTTCTTAACTTGGGTCATGGAGCAGAGCAAACAGTTACTCCTCTGGTTTTCCAGCTTCCAATCCTTCATTGACACTTCAGTATACCAATTTCTCTAGTTACTGGTGGTGTGAGTATACCAAAGGCTATGCTCACTGGTTGGAGGTTGCCATTTCTCTGCTCAGTGAGGGGTGGGGGAAGACTGGCTGTAATCTCTACTCAGTGTTTTGGAGTTAGGATGGAATGGTAACCTGCTCACGACCATCATATCTTTCATCTCTGGATACTGTTCTCCTGGATATAATGGAATCTTTGCTATTGGGGGTGGTGCTGTCCACATTTTTGCTTATGGGGATGGGGTATGCTTTGTTTGGAGTAGTATAGGGAGGGGTCGGGGCTGGCCACGATCTTACTGTGTGGTGTCATGGAGTTGTAGGTGACAACGATCCTGCATTTTTGAATGTGGGGTGGAGATCTTTTCTGTTCAGTGGGGGGAGCAATTTGCATTGTGGGGACTTACTGCTCGGGGCTTTTATTATCTGCACTGTGTCATGTGCTCCCTACCTTCGATGTAAGTTTACTAACTCATGGTCCGGTTAGGTGGTAAATCTGAAAATTGAGCTTTCTTTAGCATCAGTTGTGGGCTGGAATTGTCTGATATATGTCGATTGCTGCTTAGTTTTAATCTAAACTAATGGTGATGTGGGTCTGTTTGCCTGGTATTTCATTTACGGTACAGCAAAATTCTACACGCTCATTCAACCTTGCTATGCATGGGCTTTTTTCTGTGTGTACATTTTTGCATTAGCTGGATGATAAGACATTAAACGGCTAACTTTGGCTTTCCTGAAGAACAGTTCACTACTATTCAATACCAAATGCTTTCTGATTGCTTTGAAGTTTTAAAACTTTGTTCTTCTCGCTTGTGCATATCTTTGATGCGTGGGAACATGACTTTTCTTCTTAAGGAAATAGCTTGGGGTTTCTGAGGGTTGAGTCGTAGGTTGTCTCGTAACATTAGGGCTGCCTGACTGTAATCAATTAGTCACATACTATTATGATTACCTTTTGAATCTCAAGAACACGCATTGCCTTTAATATACGATAGATTATTAATTGTTAGACTAGCAGTAAGAGCAGTAACAATTTTCTGTTAACAAGATCTTTGCAGAACATTGGTCGGGAAGTTCCTCGGAACTGCTCCCACTCTGTCGACGCAACTTTACCAGGAGTATGGCAGAAACCCTGAGGTTATGGCGGTGGAGCGAAAGCAGCTCCAAGGAAATTCCCAGCTATCAAGTTTTGCATTGATATTAGCCTATTTAAACTATCAAATTAATTAAATTCTACCCAGTTGCTTGTTGGATTATTTTCTATATAAATATAAACGGATTCAAAATGTGGAATTTTAAATCTTGGAAATAAAGCATAATATACAACAATATTGCGTTGTATTGAATATCAACAGCAAAGGAATTGCATAAATATGAATTAAAACTATCACTATTGTACTTCCAGTTATAGTGAATGGATCATTCTTCTGGAGCATCTGGTTCATTAATAAGCCTTAAGAGTTGATAGACAGATCACTAACGAAGTGGAAAGTGAACCATATTCACAATAACTAAAGTCTACTTACCTATGTAGTTCTCGATCCTTTTGCTGTTGCAATAGCAAATTTATCAGATGATCAGATGAAACTGTAACTTTCTCATTACCACTTTGCTTTTGTCTCTGCTTTCCTACTTCCTGAAGAAAAAATGATGCACATCAGAGCACATTAAAAAATAGCATATCTTTACAATCGAGAATGAGGAGCATTGCTTTAATGGGAAATAAACGATTGGCCTTGTAAGATACAAGTCTATCATGAAGGAATTATATATTTCTCTATAAACCACAATGCTTCCTTTATTTTTATCATACTTTGAGTTTCTCGTTTTTTAATTTTCTTTTACTTCTGAACAATCTTCTACTAGAATTTCAAAATTTGCCCTTTTCCCAAATGTTAACAATGTTGATTTCATACAAATATTTAAAGGTATCTGTTGTAAAACAGACTTAGAGAAATTTACAGAGCCAAAGATGATCTCTTAACTCTGGATAGTAGTTGAAGTGTGCTTGTACTCTAACAGTGGAAAACTGAATGATAAATAAAAAGACCAATCTTATGAATGAGTTCTCCCGATGTAGAGCCTTGCCTGCCAGAAGTACAAATTCAAAAATTGAGTCACACACTTTATGATTTTGGTTCCAAAATCTTAATGGACAGAAAATCAGAGGGTGCATGATTTCCTGATATGTGCTCCAGGTGGGAAAGCCTCCCTGCAGGAAGCGTTCATTTGCAAAACTGGCCTCTAAAGCAATTCCGTTAAAGAATAGAAAAATGTGAATCAAAAGGAGGAAAGAGGGATAATGATAAAGTATAAATAAAGGAGAGAAAAGCACAGTCTAGGTGTGGAAATCCAGGACAATTGGAGATTAGAATTTTTGTAGTTCAGGCCTCGGATACTCTGCATAACTCAGTGAGTAAACGCACCACCAAATTAATAATTTAGAAATACAGACAATCTCAATCTAGATGGTCACAATTGGTCTCAGTGTTCCTCACCTATGGAGAGCAGAAATAATCCAGGGTTCCTGCTCTTGATCACTATACAAATTGCATGGATATGGACATCAAACGTGGCTGTGTGTTTCCCACAGTTGAATAGTCTACTGATACTCACTGTCTAGGCCCACACACGAGTAGACACTTCATTGAACTACCTGAGAGTGGCTAGGGCTATACAAGTCAGCACATTGAAGAGAGGAGAGAAAAACCTAGAGGGGCCGGGGGGGGTGGGGGCGGGAAATAAAACACAACAAAGAACCACACCTGTAGCTGTTACTAACCTGGACTGCATTAAAGATAACACCAAATGCTAACGATTGACTCATCTGCTTTACACTGTAGAACTCATGAGCAACTTCACTGGACAACTCAAATGTAACCTGCAAATAAATGTATTAAAAAAAAATAAGATTTAGCAAACAAGGGAAGAACAATAGAGCATTGTAAAGTTTGGAACATCAATTCTGTAGTGTGAATAAGTTTCAGTGACAATCATACATCAAAAGCATTACCAAAAGCAGCAGCACACCATTACAACTTATGCTATCTAAGTTTGGAATAAAATTTCATAACAATAATAGTAATTTCTATACAGTCTCACTCACTGGTACTAATCCCAGATGATTATCAGGGATACCAGGAAGCAATAACGGTGGTTATTAGTAATTGGCCTAGCTCCAGTGTTAATCTTAATGGACAGAAAATCAGAGGGAGCATAATTTCCTGATATGTGCTCCAATTTCCCGTCCTTGCGTCCCAGGGGTGCCCAATTTAGAGTGAGGCCTGAAGAATCCGACGGTGGGCCTTGCAGCATGATCGCTCAGATTGGATGGTGTGAGGTGGCCTGGCAGCACAGCACAAACAAAACTTTTGGCTGCTATTCTCCAACAGAAGCCTTTGACGCAGCTTCCCTCCTGATTCTGCTCCAGTATCTTAAGGGCCCTGCAAAGGGGTGGGCCTGCAGGGAGTGCAGCCCAGTCATATTAATGACTGGCCCATCAAATTTGGGCATGCCGCGGCTTCCAGTGTGTTCTGCATGTCC
This sequence comes from Heptranchias perlo, assembly GCF_035084215.1. Lineage (NCBI taxonomy): Eukaryota > Metazoa > Chordata > Chondrichthyes > Hexanchiformes > Hexanchidae > Heptranchias > Heptranchias perlo. Next base: position 84,200,219 of record NC_090325.1, on the reverse strand, counting down.
AGCACCTGGGTGGGGGTAGAACATTATCAGACTTAGAGGTGATGGGATGACTACTTTAGTGGTGAACTGTGCTAAACCATCTATAAAGGACTGTCATCCATTCAGTACTGTCCAGTAGGTCTTATAATCTACATGAGACTCTCTACTACTCCAATTAGTAGGTCACTTTCTTCATCATCAGATCAAATGTATCAGAAGCAAGTTTGTCATTGGATTCTTCTTCTAAGATACCTCTGATGAACTAGTATCTCCATCTCTTTCTGCTCTATTTAAAATGTTATTTTCAAAAAGGGAGCATATTTGTGGTAGCTATTGTTTGACTTTCTTGGTTGGTATGCAAAGGTACCAATCTTACAAAGGTAGAATCTTATATGTTACAATGAGATCACCTCTCATTCTTCTAAAATCCAGTCTGTATAGGCCTATTCTACTCAATCTTTCCTCATAGGGCAACCCTCTCATCCCAGGAATCAATCTAGTTGCACTGCCTCTAAGGCACATATGTGCTTCCTTAGGTAAGGAGACCAAAACTGCACACAGTACTCCAGGTGTGGTCTCACCAAAGCCCTGTACAGTTGCAGCAAGACTTCCTTATTCTTATTCCAACTCCCTTGCAATAAAGGCCAACATATCATTTGCCTTCCTAATTGCTTGCTGTACTTGCATGTTAACTTTCTGTGTTTCGTGTACAAGGACATCCAAATCCCTCAGAACACCAACATTTAATAGTTTCTCACCATTTAAAAATATACCGTTTTTCTATTTTTCTTACCAAAGTGAATAACCCCACATTTCCCCACATTATATTCCATCTGCCACCTTCTTGCCCACTCACTTAACCTGTTGATCTCCCTTTGCAGATTCTTTGCGTCCTCCTCACAGCTTACTTTCCCAACTAGCTTTGTAGGAAGGAATGTCATTTGGAAGACTGAAAAAAATGATTGGTATGAGCTTATGCATATAAGAGAAGAAAGATTAGCATCCAAATGAAATCTGCCCAGGATTTCAAACACATATAAGATGAGGAACCTATATGGAGCCACTCCACTATCTCATGCATTGTTGAATACTGGTTTGAGGTCCTCTTCCTTTGGATACTCCCTGAATACTAAACAGAAAAGCCATGACCACATGAAAAAATGAAGTAGCCCCGATTTTAACCCTGCTTGCCCCGTGGGAATGTAGCGGTTGGGTGGTTAAAATGGCAGTTGGGCACTTCTCACAGCATTCCAAATGTGTTCGTGCCAGCCGTCATTTTAACTGCCAGGTTTTCGGAAGCATTGGGGCCGCCTGCCACAGGCAGAAGGGGACATCATTAACATTAAGAAGTCGGGGTCCAATGATGTAATTCAGTGTTCCTCCGGGCCCCACAAGGTGGGTCTCCCATGCCCGGGGCTTCCCTTCCCACTCCCTGACCACAATTGCCTCTGGACCCCTTTCCCATCACCACTTACCTTAGTGTTGGGAACCATGCCTGCGGATCCTCGGCAGCCACCTGGTGCGGTGTAAAATCTTGATCTCGTACCCCCCACCCCCACCACAATCATCACTTACCTTAGTACTGGGAACCATGCCCTCAGGTCCCCATCATTCCCACCGGGTTTGGGCGGGAATCCCTCCTGGAAGATGGTAATGTGGCCCGGGAGTTAAAATGGCCAAAACCTTACGCCGGCGCCATCATGGGCACTTCCTTGCTGCCCGACCCGGCCTCCGCATGCAAAACTTACGCCCCCAGTTAAACTCAGAGCTAATATATTTCTGGAAGTTGCAATTTCTTTCAATTTGATTGGGACAGCTATGTGACTCAGCAATGGTTCACAAAGTTAAACATACTGGGTCTAAAATTTCTGGGATCTCATTCTCCTGCCAGAAATGTGGCAGGATGGCACTTCCACTTGCCAGTCTGCCCTGCCTTGACCCTGTCCCAAAATCCCGGGGTTGGGATCATTTGCATAAAGAGGTCGGGGGCCCGCACCATTTCTGGCACTCTCTGGGCACAGAAACTTCTCAGCGGCAACTTACCACCCCGTTGGGGGAGCTGTTATGAATTGTCTTTAGGAAACCTGCATTGTGGGCTCCTCTTCTGCCAGGAGCTGATCCTGCCATGCAAGTATGTCTGCATCATTCAGGCCTAGTTTGTGTTGAGGGCAATGGTGGTGGAACTGGTGGGATTTCTGGTAGGTGACATCATTCTTCACCTATTCTTCTGATATTAACACATTTGTGGAGGGTGGGGGTTGCAGAAGCTGTCATCCTCACTTTCAGCTGGATATCTCAAACCAACAAGGAGTTGAACCATGTCCCACCCAAGTTCAGGCCCACCTTTGCTGCTGCAGCACCCTCCCAGGCCGGAGAATTTCAGGTCCTCTGTCCTTGTCTCGTAGCACATGCTGAAATGCTAGTTCATGAAATATAAAAAGCTTTTAGCATTTAAACAATATTTTTTTTAGCTGCAGCAGTATTATATGGCTCCAATGAACACTGAGAGTTAGGCTGCAAGATTCAGAATGCTAGGAATGAAATGTGAAAAAAGTCAAGCAGTCAAGAACTATATTACAGGAATTAAGCAAGTGGCTGCCTTATGATGGGTGTCTGATGAATTGTATCATCACATTCCGCGTGTCAGATTGCTCAGTGGCGCCAGTTCTGTTTAGGTTTATTCACTAGGGGCTGAAAGGTCCAAGATCATTATGACACAAATATATTGGCTAATATTAGCTCAGGTTGTTATGAAACAAGGAACATATTGTGCTGCTTATTAACTCATTGAGTGCTCAATTGATTTTCTAGATGTTATTTTCAAAAACTGTAAATGGTGAACTACGTGCCAAAGGTGATTTCTGAAGCATGTCAGCTTGCAATACAACAGCATACTTAACCCTTCAAGTGCCATACAAGAATTGGCTCATCTGCCACTGTCAGCTGTAGCTAGTCCAAACAAATATAATCATTTGGGAGCCCTCTACCTGGTTTTGGCATGTAAAAATTTATTATAGGCTTTCAGTTGGCTGGAAAGCTGGCCATTAAATAGAGCTATGGGTATGGCAGTGCAGTGGTTATGTAGAGTTCATGAGTTCAAATCCTACCATGTCATCTTGTGAAACTGAATTCAATGAATCTAGTAATTTGTGGGCCAGCACTGGAAACCTGCAACATTCTTGTGAAACTCCAACTGGTTCACTAATATCCTTCAAGGAAGGCAACCTGGCACACCCACATGGTCTGAGCTACACATGAAACTAGTCCACACTATATGGGCTACTCAAAAAGGCAGCCCAACCACCTCTCAGGGCAACTGGGGATGAGCAATAAATGTGGCCTTACCAGCGTTGCTCACACTCTAAGAGCATATCATTATTTTAAATTCTGTTTTTCAAAACTTGCTCCCATATCCCAAATGAAGAGCAGCAGTCAGAAAAAAAGGAAACGTTTAAAACTTGGGCCTAGAAATTCAATTGCTTATTTGGTGAAAAAAAGGCACTGTAGGGCCCACAATAATGCACCGCATCCCCATCCTCAGTCCACACTGGAAGTGCTCCACACACCGTAGTGGTTAGGGCGCCCTGTAGTTATCTAGAGGACCTTCCTGAAACTGATATTAGGCCTGTTACTTATGCTAATCGGGGAACTAACGCCTATTTCAGGCCCCTTTCCGATATTGGATCACGACTGACCACAGCATATCCCATGCATGCTGCGGTCAATTTTCTCAGGTGCACAGCAGATAAATCAGTGGTTTCTAAAGGAACCGCTTGGGTCTGTCACAAGAGAAGTAAGTTAAGTGATTTTACATGGTGTAACTGGGTCGCCGCCAAAGTTATAGTGGTCGATCAGTAAAACACCCAAAGAAATTGCCAGTGTTTATTTTTAGTTATCAGTTGTATTGAGTGTTTATTTTCATAGCCTAGGGTTAATATTATGTTAATAAGGCTTGATGGCTGATTAGCTTAATTCCTGTAATATTAACAGGAAACCTCCTGATGATTACCACCTACCGCCCTCCCTCAGCTAATGAATCAGTCTTCCTCCATGTTGAGCACCACTTGGAGGAAGCACTGAGGGTAGCAAGGGCACAGAATGTACTCTGAGTGGGGGACTTCAATGTCCAACACCAAGAGTGGCTCGGTAGCGCCACTACTGACCGAACTGGCCGAGTCCTGAAGGACATTGCTGCCAGAATGGGCCTGTGGCAGGTGGTGAGCGAGCCAACACGAGGGAAAAACCTACTTGATCTCGTCCTCACCAATCTAGCTGTTGCAGATGCATCTGTCCATGACAGTATTGGTAGGAGTGACCATCGCACAGTCCTTGTGGAGACGAAGTCCCGTCTTCACACTGAGGACACCATCCAACGTGTTGTGTGGCACTACCACAGTGCTAAATGGGATAGATTCAGAACAGATCTAGCAGCTCAAAACTGGGCATCCATGAGGCACTGTGGGCCATCAGCAGCAGCAGAATTGTATTCCAGCACAATCTGTAACCTCATGGCCCGGCATATTCCTCACTATACCATTACCAACAAGCCAGGGGATCAACCCTGGTTCAATGAGGAGTGTAGAAGAGAATGCGAGGAGCAGCACCAGGCGTTCCTAAAAATGAGGTGCCAACCTGGTGAAGCTACAACACAGGACTACATGCATGCTAAACAACGGAAGCAAAATGCTATAGACAGAGCTAAGCGATTCCACAACCAAAGAATCAGATCAAAGCTCTGCAGTCCTGCCACATCCAGTCATGAATTGTGGTGGACAATTAAACAACTAATGGGAGGAGCAGGCTCCGTGAACATCCCCATCCTCAATGATGGCAGAGTCCAGCACGTGAGTGCGAAAGACAAGGCTGAAGCGTTTGCAACCATCTTCAGCCAGAAGTGCCGAGTGGATGATCCATCTCGGCCTCCTCCTGATATCCACACCATTACAGAAGCCAGTCTTCAGCCAATTCTTGCTTATCCAGTTTGGACAAGCAGTGTGACAAATCAGAATCAGTGGCGGGGTCGAGGGAGGTGATGGTGAGGTAAGGCTGGATGTCATTAGTGTACATGTGGAACCAGACATTATGAGCATGATTTTAACATTGAGAAACAGGTGGGTTGGGGGCGGGAGGCATTCAAAATCGCAACCATTTCAGACCCGCCCATTTCCGGTTTCCACCGGGGCGGGAGACCAACCCGTTCCCAGGAGGCGGGTTGGTGACTAAAACCTTTCAAGGAGGCTGCAGGCCTCCATTTTTGCAGAATTTGTAATTTCAACCCCTGGGGGCCAGGATTCCCATTCCTTCTCCTTCATGCCATGTGAAAGGAGGCGAGAAGGCCCAAAACTGCAGGTAACTGCCTTTCTGGCACAACTGGTGGGCCCGGAGAAGCAGGAGTGCTTCCCCGAGGCCCAATAAGCCTACTTGCAATGACCCCCAACGATCGCGGACCACCCCGCCCCCTCAATCCCCAACCCCTCCCCACAACGATCGCAGCCTCCCCATCCCTCCCCAACGATCGCGGCCCGACCCTCCCTTCTAAAAATCACGGACCCCCCCTCCGATCCCCGACCCCTCTCGAACGATCGCGGACCCCCGCGATGACCCCCGACCCCCCCAACTATCGCAGGCCCTGCGATGAACCCTGACCCCCCCCAACAATCGTGGACCCCCGCGCTGACCCCCGATCCTGACAATCCCGCATGGCTGACCCCCCACCCCGTGACCCCCATGCCCACTTGTGCCCCCGTGCCCACCCATGCCCCTGTTGCCTCCCATCCATGAGGGGGAGGGGGGTGGTGGGGGGGGGAGGGCGGAGAAGAGAAGTGACAGGCAAGGCCAAAAAGGAACAGCAACATGACAGCACAAGGTGAAGTCTGTGGGCAAGTGACAGAGCTACACTGCCCTGACTCCCTCACTGGTGGCTGGTGAAGTAGATGTGCTGCTGAATGAGGTGGATGCAAAGACAGTTCCCCTGTTTGGCATTTCAGGGCATCCTCCACAGAGGACGGCAGTGCACCAAGTCTGGCAACAAGTGTCTGCCAGGCTCAACACTGTCTATGGTACCTGAAGGAGGAGAAAACAGTACAGTGAGGAGTCTGTGGAGGTAAGACTACTTAACAGAGCCATGAACAAGAGAAATGGTCCTAAGATTCTACATTTACTTTGACAGAGTAAATAAGAAGAAACTGTTTCCACCGGCAGGAAGGTCGGTAACCAGAGGACACAGATTTAAGGTAATTGGCAAAAGAACCAGAGAGGAGATTAGGAGAATTTTTTTTGCTCAGCGAATTGTTATGATCTGGAATACACTGCCTGAAAGGATGGTGGAAGCAGATTCAATAGCAACTTTCAAAAGGGAATTAGATATATACTTGAAAGGGGAAAAATTGCAGGGCCACGAGGAAAAAGCAGGGGATTGGGACCAATTGGGTAGCTCTTTCAAACAGCTGGTACAGGCACAACGGGCCAAATGGCCACCTCTGTGCTGTATGAATCTATGATTCTACCACAAAATGTTGCTTGTCAGCCTGTTTCACATTTACTGTTCACCCATGGGAAGCCCTCACATAACCTTGCAACTCTGTCATTGTATCTCATGCATTCCCATACCTTAGCAGGACATACAGTCAAGAAGTAGCATATAATTGAAAGCCTGTCCACACACATCTTCCATAAGTTTCACCCATCAAAGCATTGAAACGCAACCAAGCATGATGCACGGTCACTGACTGACACACACAATGGCCTGCAGATTGGTCACATGTCTATCATTGTGTATGTGCTCCTTCAATTGTGCAGCAACTCTATAAACTTTTCTGCCTACACGTAAATCACAGGCCATTGACTCCCTTGGAGGAGGCCCTCTGAACATCCTAGGATAACAGAGCATGGAGGGAGTATGAAAGATGAAGCATCTGGGTTAGTCCTAATGCCATCCTGCACATGTGCCTTTCCCCCTTCTTGTCACTTACTCCTACAAGCATGCACACAACCACACAAACAACACACGTTGTATCTTATGAGGCAAGTTTTGTTTGAATGTGCGACTTGGACCCAGCATTCTAACATTAGTCCCTTTTCGGTCATTGTAAGACTGGAAGAGCAGCCTGGCAGTGGCCCAGAGCAAAGCAGTGCCACGTAGCATCCTTTATTTCTCTCACCAATGTTTGTGAGTACCAACACTGGTACACACATTCCGGAGGTAGCACCAGTTGAGGCAGGATGCACATGTGAGGAGGAGCAACTGGTAGTGGCAGGGGAAGAACGAGTCAAATACAATGCTCAGCACTATTGGAAACCTTGCCACCCAGGAAAAATTCTGTGCTTCATTGAATTGCTGCCTTCTTTCCACAAGGAACATGATAAAAAAATTTTCCTCTTGCAAACAAGGCTTCTGCAACTTGTTTGATGCATCTGTGGACAGCTGACGTGACTGATTTGGCATTTGTTCCAGTGGTGGTTTGGAAGGATCTGGTGGTGTAAAAGTTTAATGCAGTAATGACCGTCACACCCATAGGAAAAGCTGTTCACCTGGTAGAAGTTTTCTGCAGGTCGGTCTCCAGTGGATGCAACAACTATGTGAAGTAGGAACACTGAAGACAGGTCCAAAAGAAAAGCACCAATGAAAATACAATGATAATAGAGATAAAGCAATACAATAAGGAAAGAAAAATGCAAACTTTCTAACCAACATGCAAAGTTCCACACACCTTTAAGAAGCCAACTTTTAACGGCCAAACCACCCAGACAATCATGCGTCCATTTTACATTGCGATGATCTCAAATTGTGAAATTCGATGTAAGCCTAATTATAATGCATTTCACGGTATTTGAAGATATAATCAGGCACACACTGAACAGCATTGCAGCCTCAAAATTTGTGAACGTTCTTCAGTCAAAAAACTTGAAGTGCCATTAACCAGAAGTGCAGCCGTGCAAAATTGGCCCTTATAAGTTAGTTGTATATTTTCTCTCTTCCCCTTGGGTCTTCCATTCCTAGGTACAGAGAGCAGCCTATCAATCTGCAGTTATCTTATTTTAATGGTATCTAAATCCCTTGTTGAGACTGCTGGTTTATAGACCTCCAATATTTCTGTCTCCCTGTATTTGTGCTGCAGGCAAGATGTTAAAAATGGAATAAACTGCATTATATGGGCCAAGCTAATTTAAACAAAGGTATAAAAATATTTTTCATAAAACACTATAAAATGAGAGGGACTCATGATCCAGATTTTATAGTAATATCATGGCACCATAAAGTCTGGTGTTAAGAGTCATGCCTGTGCAAAATTATTTCACTATATAACTGTCCCTTGGAACAAACCTATGAAATTGTACCAGTACATAAGGTGCTGACTTACATTTAGAGGACATGGATGCATTAAAAGTTGTGATTTAGATACTAAATTTTGTGATAATTGAAGGGGGAAAAAAGCCAGCCATGAAACAAACTTGCTTTTAAATAAATAACCTGGACGTGCATTTGTGTAAATTGGGTTTAATAGTGTTTCAAACTGATAATTGCTTTATTAAAATTAATTACATATACACCATATCAAACTGATGGTTTGGCTCATTTTTAAATGAAACTTATAGCTTGTAATTGTAAGATTTTGACAATGCACCAATACTGATATTACTTCATTGTCACAGCAACACTGGGGGGAGGGGGAAAGGACAACTTGGGAACGAGTGGAGCTGTCAATTTTCCTGAGAGCATTAAAATGAACTTACAAATTTTGGATTTCTCTCTTCCCCCCTCCCACCCCCCCAAACATACAGGATTCAGTAAATACCATGTTCTGTATTTCTATGATTCTATTGCAGGCAATTGGGACTAGCTTAGTAGTATAAACTGGGCGACATGGACATGTTGGGCCGAAGGGCCTGTTTCCATGTTGTAACTTCTATGATTCTATTTGTCAATGGTTTTTGTGATCTTGAAAAGAAATCAAACACTATGCTATTTTCTCCATTTGAAAGGATTTCACTACTTTAAAAAAAGAATCTTTTATCTTTCTCCTTCATAATTATATGCTTACATGGGGTGATTTTATGGAATAAGAATGAGTATTTTTTGAAGGCTGTTGGTCTAGTTCAGACTGCAATTCAAAACTAATCAAAAATTCAAGTTACACAGGAAGCCTTTAATCATAGCCAACTATTTTGGTTTCTCTGGTTCACTGCAAAACACAATTTAATACAGCAATAAAATATGGTGGCTATTTTTGCAGCATATTTATGATAATGTATGTTACACCAAATATATCTTTAAAAATATCTTTATAGTAATGACTGAAAAATGTAAAGGATTATCTCTGTCAGTTTTTATTGAAATTTTGTAGAAAGAACAGCTATAAAATAGCACTCAAAAGCCACCATAGAATTGTCCTATGATTATTCTGATCTCTATCGTGGTCCATAACAGTTCCTTGACACTATCAAATGACATGCTCTGCCATCTAAATAACAAATAAAGCATAGTGCTGGTGCTTCAGTAAGGACTTTGGTCTGTTTTGCAATTGTAACATTGTGTGCATAATCCACTGCAGAAACCAGAACATTTTGTTCAGTATGATCATATTCCGCTGTGATGTAATTCTACCTGATTAAGAACAAACCAATCCTTATCACAACACCTGCATTGCATGTACCTCTCTATTTTTTGCATCCACCCTCTCACTCCAAGTTATTTTCTCCCCATAACTTTTCTCAACTCTGTTAACTACATACTAATTACAACTCACACTAGGTAATGGGATCGGCTGCTTCCAAGTTCCCACTTACGCAGCTCTTGAACGATCTGCCAGGAGGTACCAGAAGATGAGTCCAGTAATTACACTCACTTCTCCCTCCCTTTTTGGTGCATCCACATGGTACCTTTCTATGGCAGCATAACTGAAATCTGGAAACACCCAATTACATGTCTGTGGTGTCAATCACTGGAGCTGCAATGGCCTGTTCAACTGGAGCTATATAACATGTGCTCTTAAAGGAAAATGTTCATCAGGAATTTGCTCTCTGCTTTCATTAAATGAACTCAATTTTTAAATTGGAATGAACATATTTTTAGCCGAATGCTTTTAATCTTTGATTAGATTAATCTTTAAATGTCTGTAAACGGTAACAAAGAAACACATAAAGGAAATTCCTACAGTTTTAACAAACTTACAGGTACAGTACTGACGTGAGGTGGCATTTCAGGTTATTCAAAGAAATTTCAGCACAGACTACTGCCATTTACCTAATTATTAGCTCCCCCACCAGAACAATCGACTCTAATCCCACTTCCCTGCTCCGTCCCCACAACCTTCAATATTTTTCTTCTTCAAGTGTTTCTGGTGAAGTTACAGCAGTTTAGTGGGAGCAACATGGTAAAAATTCCCATCCTTTAAGCTTCTCTCAGTTTGATAAATTTTCTGAAGTATAGTACATCATTGTTTTTCTCTTTCTCTTACATACACACTGCCTCTCTGTCATAAGAAATATTACCCGAAAGAAGCTTTTGAAATTTGTCCTCTAACTTTTCAAATAGTTCTGGAAAAAAAAACAATCGATAGAATGCTTTTTTCAGTCTATCAGTTGCTAACTAAATGCTACTAATACATCATGGGAAATAGTGCACACTGCACATGCTTGGACTGCAGGACCTGCCTTCAACTATTAGAGTCACTGCTCTGGGCGAAAATATCAAGCCTAAGCCCAGACTTTTGAGAGAGGGTGAGCCTTCAAATAAAAACTTTAATGAAGGCATTAAATGACACAAAAGACAATTTAATTGATACATCGAATCATATTATTGTGAATGTATATTTTTAAAGTTTTTTTTAAAACTTTATTTCAGATATTAGAAATTACAGTTACTGGGAAATAATGGCAGACAATAGTTTTCTCAAAAGGCAGTTTGTGTGATTTGATTGGATCATCCACAAAGTGCGATAGTAAAATGTTTACATAGGATTTCCCCATGTTTATATAGGAAGTTTCCACTATAAACGTTGACATAAAAAGTATATCAGGTAGTAATGTTTGTAGACAGGCAGTACCCGCAATATTTTTAACAATAAATAGATCTAAGTTTAATAGAACATATATTCAACCAATCATAACATGCCTGCACCAAATTGGGAATTCTGAATGTTTCCATACCTGGTTAGTTTTGATGTGCATGTGCTGCTGGTCATACTCTTACTTGACTAGTTACATTGTTCTATACTGGATTTTATTGAATGTTAGGATGTTGATATTCAATCAAACATTGGTCACAGCAATAAAACATTTGACTTGGTTCAGTGAACACACACTTCTACTTCAAATCTCTGATAGGGATTTATTTTGTTCTATGATAAAAAATTACACGCAGATTTGTTCCTAACATCAATATCTCAAATAACATCTGTCTATGCAGGATAACTTCTGTCAACCATTAAATTCCCATCAGCTTGAGTGATTCATTTAAGAATTGCATCATAAATCAGACAAAATCCAACATGCAAAGTAAGCGCAATGCACTATATTTGATAAACATCTATTCAGCTGCCAAAATCTGTGACATGTAATTGACATTCCATAAACTGGTGGAAAAAGTCTGTTCACAGCCTTATTACGCACACCACAACAACTTTTGAACTTAACAACATTCAAAACTGCTTCTGTCACACACCAATTTTTCCTGGAAACATAACCACTGAAACAAACAAAATAGTCCTCTAAATGTCAAAATCAATTAAAAACATTTAAAATATACACAATCATATCACAGTAATGATTATGAGTGGTTGTGCTGTTTTGAATTGAAGATTCTTTCAATTAGGATTAGTTTGCATTTTCTCTTTCCGATTGTATAATTTAATTTTAGGATTATAGCTAGTTATTCCAATGAAATAAATGAGATTGTTCAGTGAAGTGATAATTCATTAAAATGAAAAATAAAAATCCATTATGTGAATTTAAATGATTTAACAGTTATAAGCTAGCATCAGGAAAAATGGCCATTAAAGCTGCTGGAATGTTGTAAAAACCCAAATGGGTTCACTAATGTCCTTTAGGGAAGGGCGTTTACCAGCCCTACCTGGTCTGGCTGACATGTGACTCCACTCTCACAATGTGCGGTTGACTCTTAATGCCCTCTGAATTGGCCTAGCAAGCCACTCAGTTGTAAACAATGAGGGGTCCCTGGAGCTACGCCCTGGCAGGGGTTGTTTGGCACAGGTCCCAAGTTTTGAACACAGAGGAAAAAAAGAGAATGAGGCACAGGCAGTCAGTCAGGTTTTAGAACAGAAAGTTGCAAGGGCAGGATTTCACCAGGCCCAGAAGAAGAATGCAGGAGAGTAGCTTACTGTTATTTTGTTTGTCAAGGAAGATGGCCCACTGATGTGGGGAGCAGAGTGGGGTCGTTATTTTGCATTGACAAGTTGTACTGCTTGAACTAAGTGCATGTGATTAGAACTGTTGCTTTATATCTTCACTAGCTTTTATTTCCTCCTTTCTCTGTCAATTTTCTCTCCTCCCCTACATGAGGCGCTGACTCCTTTCTGGGGTACAATTGCGTGGGTATTGGATACTCTCTGGCATCTCACCTAAGGGATAATTCTTCACCTGTCAGCGTGAATAGTGAGCATCACCAAACTATCTGACTACAGGGAGATAGTTTCTTCACCCAACCTCCACACAGTTGCACTTCCAGCAGGGGTCATTGGACAGTCAGGAGCAGGTATCATAGCCAATTTCTTCTTCCTAACCCAAGCATAGTAAAGTCAATTGTAACACCCTACCACTGCTCTGCACAGATCAGGGAACAAACTTGGGACCTTTCTGGTATCTATGGCTTAGCTACTCACTAAGCCATTAAGGAAGCCCTCAATCTGTTGATTTTATGCAGAATGGCATGGCAAAATGTCAATATGTGTTTTTAAAAATTACTAATTTAACAAATAAATGTATAAGAGCAGATGGTTTACAGATACATAATTCGTCACACTAATGGTCTCCCAGAACATTGTTTGCATTTCTGTAAAACCTGTTCTCGCGTCCTGTTATTTAAGCTTTCTCTTTTTCATTGGCAACTTGTTTCCAAGTGTCTGGTAATACTATTCTTGAACCAGCTCCCAGGAGGATACGAACTGAATGACTAGATTTTCTCTTCCTCTGGAGAAGTACCACACCTGAAATGGCTCAGCCAGTTGCTAACTTATTATGCTGTGAAAGAGATGAGGACTAGAATCCTATCACTCATTAGGGCAACATAGATTTAAAAAAAAAATTCCTTCCTACCTGCCCAAGTTTTCACCTCTTCCACCCCTCCTCTCCTGAAGGTACCAACTCAAGCTGGGGTATAAGGCTACAAGGGTTGGGTCTTTAGAGGCCAATAACTCACTCAGATAGCCATTCCAAGTGTGATTGTAGATGGTGAGTCCTGGCTAGCTCTGCAACTGTACAGAGCATCAGAGCAAACCGTATCCTATTCTTACCTGATATACATACATACATGTACGCGGTTATGTGGAATTTTCTCTTTCCTAGCCCAAGAATGCAGAACCCAATTGTAACACACTCAAACTGCTGCCCAACTCCACAAAGGTCAGGAATTGAACCTGGGACATGAACTGTTTAGCACATCACCAGTTGATTTATTTTTCCCCACTAGGCCATTATGTAATTTTCAAAAGAACACATAGGTTGATGAAAGAAAATCACTCAAAGCAGGTGAAATATTCATTAAATAATTTTAAAATTATTGTAAAAGTATCAGAACTGAATCATGCGAAACAGCAAAAGCAACATACTATAGATAGAGCTAAGCGTATCCACAACCAACGGATCAGATCAAAGCTCTGCAGTCCTGCCACATCCAGTTGTGAATGATGGTAGACAATTAAAAAACTAACGAGAGGAGGAGGCTCTGTAAACATCCCCATTCTCAATAATGGCAGAGTCCAGCACGTGAGTTCAAAAGACAAGGCTGAAGCGTTTGCAGCCATCTTCAGCCAGAAGTGCCGAGTGGATGATCCATCTCGATATCAGCCCAAGCCTGGATGTTGTCCAGGTCTTGCTGCAAGCGGGAACGGGCTGCTTCATTATCTGAGGGGTTGCGAATGGAACTGAACACTGTGCAATCATCAGCAAACATCCCCATTTCTGACCTTATGATGGAGGGAAGGTCATTGATGGAGCAATGACCTTCTCCCGATATCCCCACCATCACAGAAGCCAGTCTTCAGCCAATTGGATTCAGTCCACGTGATATCAAGAAACAGCTGAGTACACTGGATACAACAAAAGCTATGGGCCCCAACAACATCCCGGCTGTCGTGCTTAAGACTTGTGCTACAGAACTAGCTGCACCTCTAGCCAAACTGTTCCAGTACTGCTAGAACACTGGCATCTAACTGACAATGTGGAAAATTGCCCAGACATGTCCTGTCCACAAAAAGCAGGACAAATCCAATCCGGCTAATTACTGCCCCATCAGTCTACTCTCAATCATCAGCAAAGTGATGGAAGGTGTTGACAACGGTGCTATCAAGCGGCACTTACTCACCAATAACCTGCTCACCGATGCTCAGTTTGGGAACTGCCAGGATCATTTGGCTCCAGACCTCATTACAGCCTTGCTCCAAACATGGACAAAAGAGCTGAATTCCAGAGGTGAGGTGAGAGTGACTGCCCTCGACATCAAGGCAACATTTAACCGAGTGTGGCATAAAGGAGTCCTAGTAAAATTGAAGTCAGTGGGAATCAGGGGGAAAACTTTCCAGTGGCTGGAGTCATATCTAGCACAAAGGAAGATGGTAGTGGTTGTTGGAGGCCAATCATCTCAGCCCCAGAACATTGCTGCAGGAGTTCCTCAGGGCAGTGTCCTAGGCCCAACCATCTTCACCTGCTTCATCAATGACCTTCCCTCCATCATAAGGTCAGAAATGGGGATGTTCGCTGATTGCACAGTGTTCAGTTCCATTCGCAACCCTTCAGATAGTGAAGCAGTCTGTGCCCGCATGCAGCAAGACCTGGACAACATCCAGGCTTGGGCTGATAAGTGGCAAGTAACATTCATTCCAGACAAGTGCCAGGCAATGACCGTCTCCAACAAGAGAGAGTCTAATCACCTCCCTTGACATTCAACAGCATTATCATCGTCGAATCCCTCACCATCAACATTCTGGGGGTCACCATTGACCAGAAACTTAACTGGACCAGCCACATAAATACTGTGGCTACAAGAGCAGGTCAGAGGTTGGGTATCCTGCGGTGAGTGACTCACCTCCTGATTCCCCATAGCCTTTCCACCATCTACAAGGCAAAAGTCAGGAGTGTGATGGAATACTCTCCACTTGCCTGGATGAGTGTAGCTCCAACATCACTCAAGAAGCTCAACACCATCCAGGACAAAGCAGCCCGCTTGATTGGTGACCCATTCACCACCCTAAACATTCACTCCCTCCACCACCGGCGCACTGCGGCTAGTGTGTACCATCCACAGGATGCACTGCAGCAACTCGCCAAGGCTTCTTTGACAGCACCTTCCAAACCCACGACCTCTACCACCTAGAAGGACAAGGGCAGCAGGCACATGGGAACACCACCACCTGCACGTTCCCCTCCAAGTCACACACCATCCCGACTTGGAAATATATCGCCATTCCTTCGTCGTCGCTGGGTCAAATTCCTGGAACTCCCTTCCTAACAGCACTGTGGGAGAACCTTCACCACACGGACTGCAGCGGTTCAAGAAGGCGGCTCACCACCACCTTCTCAAGAGCAATTAGTGATGGGCAAGAAATGCTGGCCTTGCCAGCGATGCCCACATACCACGAACGAATAATAATTAAAAAAAAATCAGATCACATTTATTCTGCGTTCTAAAATCTAGCGCTTTTTAAAAAACTGAAAATGGAAGCAATACTTTTCTACAGAATAAAATTTTTAAAATACAAGTACATTTTCATGTTCTCTTATAGTCATAGTTTGTCATATCTCAGGGATTCGGCAAGACTGGCAGGAGGCCAATTGAACCACTGGAAAAAGATGGAGGATCCTATTGCGCTAACATTTTCCGCCCTGCTTTGTTAGTGATGGAACCTCCGCACTCCCCTTACAAAATAAATGTCATCGCGTGACAAAGCCAGTGGCGGGGATTCCTTGTGTCAGGAATTCTTGCTTCTTGGCTCATTTGGGACCTGGAGTAGTAGTGGATGCTGGTACGTCCAATGAGATAAGGCATGCCAGCTTCTAGATGGGCATAAGCAGACCACACCAGGGAGGAGAGGGTCCAGATCAAGCAAGCAACCTAGACCCCCAATGCAATGATGGACAGGCTCCAGATTTTCTGGCTACGTGGGGCAGACGGGCACTGGAGATGCACCCACAGTGGCATGGACAACCATCTGCCCCATGCACTAGCTCTGGCGGGGTCAGTGCTAGAGGGCGTAATTCATGATGTAACTGCCGGGACAGTGTTCTGCAGATTTTCAGGGCCTTGATGTTTGTGTTTTAAACTCACCTCTAGGACAAACTGCTCCATAACAAGATTGGTGACTTTATCCATCATCACTTCCTTCATTACCTTGTCAGCTTCTTGCACAGTTTTCCAGGCCAACTGACTGCAATGGATATGGTCAAGGGAGAACAGCAGAACATGAAGCAAAACACAGTGCATTGTAACGTGCACCATTGCACTAATTTGGCTCCTTTAAAAATAAACTCCTTGCATTAAGTAAGGTTTCTAATTAGGTTAGCCAATGTTACTGCATTTAGCTTAAGATTCAGAAATCCATTACTCACTCATTTGTTTGGAACCTCTGTACAGTATTACATTCCAGGCTGCTCCATAACCTAATTATTTTTACTAATCAATGTTACTTGCATTACGGTTTAAA
The DNA here is from genome assembly GCF_035084215.1 of Heptranchias perlo. Lineage (NCBI taxonomy): Eukaryota > Metazoa > Chordata > Chondrichthyes > Hexanchiformes > Hexanchidae > Heptranchias > Heptranchias perlo. Next base: position 84,183,366 of record NC_090325.1, on the reverse strand, counting down.
GAAAAACAGGAAGATGTTTAATTAAGTTCTCTTTTTTAAAAAAAACTGCTGCTTTTGACAGGTTTCTCCAACATACTGACTGTTATAATAACTCCTTTTCTCTGCAGATAGTCAAAGCACTCACTGAATCCATCACCTGACAGAAATAGCAAACTGTATCAGTTAGAGGGAATGATAAAGGAATCAGCTGCAAGAAAAATGTGTTGTGCTCCACGGTGTCAACAAAGGCTCCTTGTTTACAGGTGAATGCAAACAAAAATAACTCCCACTGCTGTTTTTATAACAGTCAGACCGTAGTTCATAGAACATCACTGAACAAATCAGATATTTATTACAATGTGAAAAAGGGCAGAGTCACTCTCTGGAAAAGATAAGGATATCTTGGATTACAGATTGACATCAATAAATAAGAAAGCTGTGGGAACAGAGAATGTTACAGATCACAAAAGGAGAAATTACAGACCCAACAAAAATGTTACATTCGTGAGCATAAATTCCATATAAATCAAAGTTAATAAAAGTGATGTACGGCTTGAAAATTAAGCACAAATAGGCAAATAAGGATACAAATAGCTCAGAATATAAAACCGCAAAGTTAACAAATCCTAAATTACACCTCATTATTTCTAGTATAAATTGTTATGGAAAATGATCATGTTCCCAGAACTGTGCATGACTACCTAGCCTATTTATCATTCAGAGATGGTTTACACCGTTGTCTTATCAACACCCAAGGAGTACACAAGACACGTTTGCAATTTCTGCACATTAAAATTCATACCAATAAAAACAGAGAGTGCTGGAAATACTCAGCAAATTAGGCAGCATCGGTGGACCTGATGAAGGGTCATCGACCTGAAACGTTAATTCTGTTTCTTTCTCCACCGATGCTGCCTGATTTGCTGAGTATTTCCAGCATTTTGTGTTTTAATTTCAGATTTCCAGCATCCACAATATTTTGCTTTTGAAAGATGGTACCAAGTTGTATTTGAGTGTTACATTCACTGAATTAGTTCCACTACTAAATGACATAATGGGCTGGATTTTCCTGATCCTGGCCCACAAGGGTTGGGGTCGATCTTCCTCCCGCCATCCCAACTCTGACATGACCCCAGCCCAGTTTCAAGGAAATCCAGGGCAATGTTTCTGCAGGACCATCGCTTCAGTATCTGAAGAGGTGGGAAAGATATTAAAGATACCATAGGGCCTCAAAAACTGGACCAGCACGTTGACTGAGGACTGAGGCCTTCACCGGGTAAGCGATCAGAGGAAGCTTCTAGTAGGCCCTTTCCCTGCATTTGCCACAGGTGGGGCCAAGCTGACCGCTACCCTGGGCCTACCATCACAATTTACCGAACCCAGGCCCCAACCCCCACCTACATTTACCTGTGGGAAGGAGTCATCAGCAGCGATTCTGGCAGGAGAGGAAAATTCAGGTTGGGGCAGTGAAATGATGGTAGTGCTCACCAACCAATTTTGCACCCCTTTGCAGCACCAACCATCCCATAATTAGTCAGGTTTTCACCTCTGACATTTTTTTTTTGATATTGGCCACTTTGCTCGCAACATGATGCTGAGCTCTACTTCCACTGCCTTTGCCTCCATGTTTCCTTTTCTGGCCAAGAAGCTTCACTCACCCCCATGAATTTACCCTTTCATTTGTCTCCTGCCTTCACAATTTTCCTTAATCCCTCCCTCCACCCTTCTCTCAATCTTTTCATCAGGAACTGCCACAGTGATATCGGCTGCCTGGGTTTCTCTGCTCCCCTTACTCACTTTAATCAATCTCCCTCTGAACCTGTAGCTCTCGGTTCTCTCAGTTCCAAACCAATCATCAAACCTGTTGACAAAGGAGTGCCGCTGGCATATGGCAAAGTCCAAATCCCAATTATCTGCCTCCTTTAAAGTCCCTCTGGACCATGGCCCCACTACTAAACACCAAACCATAATTTCCCAAACTGTCACTGATCTCATCTTTTATGGATGCAACTATGCTAAGAATAGCATGGCAATCTATCATGGAAAGACTGAATGCAGTATGAAAGACATTAAATTAGTGAAGACTGGAAAACATAGCAATTCATTATACAAAATATAGGGGTAGGTGTTTGAAATCTGATCTCGATCAGATTAGATACAATAGGACTGAAGGAAGGGATTTGGTACATTGGAACAAGTATTCACTTATCTAGAATCAGATGAGGAATAAACTATTGCAACCCAAGAATATGAAAGGATACTCAGCAGTGAAGGGATTCATTCCATCTGGAACTTTTCGGATATAGTCATCCATCAACTCCTCTACCACGTCATTGAGTATCGTGTGAACCTAAAGATAAGAAATATTTTTGTAGTCTTAATAACCAACATATACATTACAAAAGTCTCAGTTCTGAGGCTACTACATCGAACTAAAAAAATCCTCAATACTAACCATGTTGATGTCCCTGATCTGGTAGGGTTCTGCTCCTTCAAATACAGAGTCCTCATTATATGATGGTAGTCTTTTCTCATCGTCTCTAGAAAATTCTTTGCTTTAAAAACAGAATTGACACATTTTTCAAATGCAAACAGTTTTAATGAGAGATAATCATAGAATGTGCACTGTAATTTCTTTCAAATACAAAATATATTGAAAAGCAAGATTTATGGATAAAGCCTTTTTTTTCAAACATTTGTCATCACAAAGACAACCTACTTCCACCTCCATAACATCACCCGCATCCGCCCCTAGCATACCCCTTTAGCCACTGAAACCCTGATATATGCCTTTGTCCTTTCCAGGCTCAAATGCTCCAATACTCTCCTGGCTGGCCTCCCATTTTTTACCCTCCATAGACTTCCGTTCATCCAAAACTCTGCTGCTTGTAACCTATCCCGAATCACGAATTGGCTCCAGTCCCTCAATGCCTCAAATTTAAAATTTGCATCCTTGTATTGAAATCCCTTCATGGCCTTGCCCCTTTCTATCTCTGCAGCCTCCTCTAGCTAATTACCTCCCCATGAACTCTCCAATCCTCTGAAACTGGCCTCTTGAGCACCCCTCTCTCCCTTCGCCCACCATTGGTGGCTGTGCCTTGGCTCAACCGTGGCTTACAAAAGAAATTAGGGATAGTATTAGATCCAAAGAGGAGACATATAAAATTGCAAGAAAAAGCGGCAAGCCTGAGGATTGGGAGCAGTTGTAGAATTCAGCAAAGGAGAACAAAGAGATTGATTAAGAAGGGAAAAATAGAGTATGAGAGTAAACTAGCAGGGAACATAAAAACTGACTTGTAAAAGCTTCTATAAATATGTCAAGAGGAAAAGATTAGTGAAGAGAAATGTAGGTCCCTTACAGTCAGAAATGGGGGAAATTATAATGGGGAACGAAGAAATGGCAGAACAATTAAACACATACTTTGGTTCTGTCTTCACAAAGGAGGACACAAATAACCTCCTGGAAATGTTAGTGAACCAAGGGTCTAGTGAGAGGGAGGAACTGAAGGAAATCAGTATTAGTAAAAAAATTAGTGCTAGGGAAATTAATGGGGCTAAAGGCTGACAAATCCCCAGGGCCTGATAATCTACATCCCAGAGTACTAAAGGAAGTGGTCCTGGAAATAGTGGATGCATTGGTGGTCATCTTCCAAAATTCTATAGACTCTGGAACAGTTCCTACAGATTGGAGGGTGACAAATGTAACCACACTATTTAAAAAAGGAGGGAGAGAAAAAACAGGGAATTAAGACCAGTGAGCCGAACATCAGTAGTGGGGAAAATGCTAGAGTCGATTATAAAGGACGTGATAACAGAACGCTTGAAGGCATTAACAGGATTGGACAAAGTCAGATGGGTTTATGAGAGGGAAATCATGCTTAACAAATCTACTGGAGTTTTTTGAGGAGGTAACTAGTAGAATAGATAAGGGAGAACCAGTGGATGTGGTGTATTTGGATTTTCAGACGGCTTTTGATAAGGTCCCACACAAGAGGTTAGTGTGCAAAATTAAAGCACATGGGATTGGGGGGAATATACTGGCATGGATTGAGAATTGGTTGACAGACAGGAAATAGAGAGTAGGAATAAACGGGTCTTTTTCCAGGTGGCAGGCAGTGACTAGTAGGGTACTGCAGGGATCAGTACTTGGGCCCCAGCTATTCACAATATATATCAATGATTTGGATGAGGGAACTAGATGTAACATTTCCAAGTTAGCAGACGACACAAAGCTGGGGTGGAATGTGAGCTGTGAGGAGGATGCAAAGAGGCTCCAATGTGATTTAGACAAGTTGGGTGAGTGGGCAAGAACATGGCAGATGCAGTATAACGTGGATAAATGTGAGGTTATCCACTTTGGTTGTAAAAACAGAAAGACAGATTATTATCTGAATGGTGATAGATTGGGAAAAGGGGAGGTGCAATGAGACCTGGGTGTCCTTGTACACCAGTCACTGAAAGTGAGCATTCAGGTGCAGCAAGCAGTTAGGAAGGCGAATGGTATGTTAGCGTTCATTGCAAGAGGATTTGAGTACAGGAGTAGGGATGTCTTACTGCAGTTGTACAGGGCCTTGGTGAGATCACATCTGGAATATTGTGTGCAGTTTTGGTCTCCTTATCTGAGGAAGGATGTCCTTGCCATGGAGGGAGTGCAACGAAGGTTTACCAGACTGATTCCTGGGATGGCAGGACGGACGTATGAGGAGAGATTGGGTCCACTAGGCCTATATTCACTGGAGTTTAGAAGAATGAGTATGATAGAGCAACTCTTGCCCATTGACAACCAAAGCTGTAGGCTGCATCCCAACTCCCAGGGCTGGAGTCATTTAACTAATTGAAGCAGATGACCCATGCCTATATGGGCACCTGTCTCGACTGACTTGAGGAAAATGGGAGCAGCATCCCGTCGTTCTGATGACAGAGCCAAAGAATCCCATTTAAAAGTTATAGTATTCAAACAATGTTTCTTAAAACAATCGTAGATTTTCTGGTTGTGGATTGCCTATGATGATACTGAACTTAATTGTCTATGATCATTTTATTTATTTATGCACAAACATAAGACAACGCATTCCATGATGGCTTTTATACGCCATCCTTCCTGATGACATTGATTTTGCAGAAAATGTAAAACTATAAAGAAAGATAACTTTCTGTTGAGAAGTAAGTAAATGAAGATATAATTTATTAGAATAACATTGGTTACTGAAAGATTTATGCTAAGTCAAGAGATGTTAGTTCCACATTTTGGTCCAGGCATTGTGGATGGAGTTGGATGAGGCATCACAGTAGAGGGTCAGGTATTTCCTCATGGCAAGGAAAGGAAAAAATCGAAAGGCGAGTTACCCCAGTTTGCTCTTACACATCTCCTAATGGTCAGATACAGAACAGTGCTGATATAAGCCCTGGAGAAGTTCACTCACTCACCCTCTTAGTGATGGAAATGTACTTTAAACAAGAATAACCAAAAACAAATGCATGCAAAGATAACAGTTTTAAGCATTTGTATATAAAAATAAACCAAAAACCTTAGTTTTTGTATTCTGTGTTCCATGGCTGGAAGATTGTTCCTAATCTGAATAATTCGAGCCTGCAAAGCACTCTGATCATCATGCGTATATGAGGGAACAATAAATTCTGTCAACAAAATGAAGTAGAAGAGAGATTAAAAGACATTAAAGTGATAACATTGGTAGAGAAATGTAAATATTGTCAGTGATACTTCAAAACTTCTAAAAATGAAACAAAGCACAGCAAAACAAATAATGGTCAAATTCAAAATATAGGCACATTAATGATATTGAAGTTTCCTATGATGCCAAATGGGAGCATGGTAAACTGTGGGGAAAACACAAAAGATTGCAGGAGAACATGGAAAGGTTGTGGAGTGCAAAGATAGATAGCAGATGAATTCAATGCAGAGAAATGTGAAATAGCACATTCTGAGAAAAAGAAAAGTGAAAGGAAGTATAGCTCCACCACCAGTGTACCATGGCTGCAATGTGCACTATCTACAGGACGCACTGCAGCAACCCACCAAGGCTTCTTCAGCAGCACTTGCCAAAACCGCGACCTGCACCAACTAGAAGGACAAGGGCAGCAGGTGCATGTGAACACCATCACTGCCAAGTTCCCCTCCAAGTCACACACCATCGCGACTTGGACATATAATCACCGTTCCTTCATTGTCGCTGGGTCAAAATCCTGGAATTCTCCACCTAGTAGCATTGTGGACTGCACACAGACTGCAGCAGCTCAAGAAGGCGGCTCACCACTACCTTCTCAAGGGCAACAAGGGATGGGCAATAAAAACCGGCCTTGCCAGCGAAGCCCACATGCCGAGAATTATTTTTTATTAAAAAGACTTTAAGTGGCATGGAGGAACAATGAGATCTAGGGATGTAAATACATTTGAGCCTGGAATTCCTCAAGCCCTGCTCTGCCACTGGAAGTGTGGGTGGTGGGACTTCTACCCACCAATCTGTCCTGGTCGTGGCCACATCCCAAATCCCAGGGATAGGGTCATTTACTTAAGGGGGCCCTGCACCCATGCCATTTATGGCACTCCCTGGGCATCCACCCCAAAGTGGAACAAGAATTTTTAAGTAGCACCTTGTCCCTCCATAGGCTGTTCTAGCCAAAGCTTTGTTGAAACTTTAAAAATATTTGGGATTTTAAAGTTGCCACTTTCTAACTGCAATTCATCACTTGGCAATCAATTGTTATTAAGGAGCCAGCACTGTCGGCCCTATTTCTGCCAGGATGTCAGCCTAGCATACAGTACACCCACATTATGCAACCACCCTCATCACTGTCAGAACTTTTTCATCAGCCAGAAAAAAGAGCAAAGATCTAGGGGAAGCAGGTCCCAAACCAAATTACAGCCTCCTAACTGACTTGAATCTTACAAGCACCCTTCCAGAAACCTAAGGCCCATGGATCTTTAAAGGATAGAAAAGGTCATAAGAACATAAATGGCATTTTTTATTTAGCTCTCCTGACCAGTTTCTTAACCCCCTTTACATTGTTTTTATATCGTTCTCAGTCCACCATGCCATGTTTATTTCAAGAAAAATCTATTTTTTGCCCTCATCCACACCCGCCCCCCCCCCCCCCCCCCAGTGACTTCCATTGTTGTCCACGTTGTTTTTTCCTTCTGTTACCCTTCTTCTCTAGTGGTATGCATCTGTTCTATACTATGCCAGAATTGCAAGAAATGGTATGCAGGACCAGCATACTCCCAAATGTTTATTAAAATGCAGTCCTCCCCCTTTTGACGCAGGTACTTTACCACTGCTGGTCCTGCCCAGCGGAAAATATCACAGGATGCAACCCCGCACATTTTTGGTGGGGTAGGACTTCCGCCACTTTCTTCATCCAGCTGCCACAATACTGCTCAATGTTCAGGTAGTACAGGTACAGGTAAGGAAAATCCTGGCTCTGGCATTCACATATAGAACTCCAAGGCATCATTTTCCTTATTCTCTGCACTGATGTGTTTATTTATGTTATTATTTTCTCCTGCGGTCACATCCTTATACGCCACGCACCTACTCACTTTCGGCATTTGCACTTGCGCTGTCATCTACCGACTCCTGCTCTGTGCCATAACATTCAAATACACATCTTTTTTATCTTTATCACTCTTATTTTCCCTCTTTATAGTTATGCTTTATTTGGTCCTCATCCTTGCTGTAATAGTTTAAATCATTTTTTTTTAAAAGAATTATCTTTACCAGTTCCCAAGTGCTTCTTTTGCAACTGAAGTTTACGCATTTCCTTCTTCAAACTTTCCTTATCTTCCTCTAATTTCCTTAAAAGAAAAATTCAGTGAAAAATCAAGAGTCTTAAAAACGTTATGCAAGACTCTTCTTCAGAAAGGTTCATATATGATACTGAATGTCATATGCTTGAATAGATTACAATAGTGGGACCTGGATAGGATCAATTACATACTGCCAAATAAAAAAAAGTTGATCGATAAATGTTCAATGAAGTGACTTGCTTGGTAAATGAATGCCTCATCCATCATAATGTTCAACGAACTTCAGAACTCCAGTGTATAATTCCCATCACACAGTTTTAAAATGTTAATTGGAGGATAATTATCATCCAGTGTGCTAGTCCACTGCACCTCCCAGTTCCTATAAAACTGTCCAGATAATAAAAAAATGCAAAAATATTTTGGGGTAGAATTTTCATAGGGGTTCTCTTGATTTCCTGCCGTAACTTCGGCAGAAGCCTCAGGAGAAAACAACATAAACAGCCATATATGCTGTTTCTCCGGGTTTCTGCCAAAATTATGGCAAGAGATCGGGAGAGCCCCCGTGGAAATTCTATCCCATTGTATAAAATTATTCATCAATAACAAAACTGTACAACGGTAGGTGAAAAGGTTGAAAAAAAAATTATTTTAACACTATGTTGACCAAATGTTAGCGAATCATATTTATGCTTCATGGCTAGACTTCTCCAACACTCTCCTTGTCAGCTTCCACATTTCCCTAATTCATAAACTGCAAGTATTCCAGAACGCTGCAGTTTGTATCTTCATACACACTAAGGCCCATATCCCTTCACCACTATCCTCACCAAGCTCCACTTTCTTCCCAACTTCCAAGGAAATTGACTTCAAAATCTTCATCCTTATTTTCAAATTCCTCCACAGCCTCACCTCTCCCTACTTTCAAGATCTTCTCCAGCTCTACGTCCATGTGCGCACCATCCAGTCCTCCAACACCTGCCTACTTCTACCAAGTGGCCATTCCTTCAGCCACCTTGTCCCTGCCACCTGAAACTACCTCCAGCAGCACCGTCAACATGTCTCTATGACTTCAAACCTTCCTCGACACTCCTCTTCTACCATGTTTTTGTTCCATTCTGATTCTCTTCATTTCTATCTTGCCCACTTAGTGTCGATTTGCTATCCACTGCTCTGAGACATCTCTCTGTACATAGTGACCACTATAGAAATATAAGATGTCACAAATGACAGTGTTGAGTGGTATGTGGTAATTAAGGTTTCAAACAACAAGAACTTTTCTTATGCCAAAGCAGCTGTGTTTTTTGTACTTTCATATCCCTTCTTTCTCTCCTATTTGTAACTTGTGCAACTGAATGTGGGCTTGTGCTCTCAGTAGAGAATTCCTAATCTGAGCAGGGTTGTCAAAAAAGCAGGTACTGAGTTAATGTGAAGCATTTTCCCGCAGGAAGAAAGGAAAAATTGGAGGATCAGTCAACCAGGTTCTTCCCCATGCACCTCCGAACAGCTGGTTAGACTGTTGCATTGGCAGATCATTTACCCTCCCAATCAGGAAATGGTGTGTGGCACATGGCACCTATGGAAAAGACAAAAATAACTGGGGAATTAAAGACATCAAATCCTGGATGAAACAAAGCTTTCCCCAGCTCAACATCAGCAAATAGGAAACCATCCTGTTTGATACCAATTGCGTCCATCTTCCTGGCTCAGGCCGAACCTGACAGTGTTGAGGTCTTGGTGCCCTGTTTTTCTCTGAGCTGATCTTACAATTCCACATACAGATTATCACCAAATTCCACTCATAACATTGCCCATCTTTATGTCTACTTCATCTGCACATTGCCAAAACCCTCATTCACATTTGTATGCTATCCTAACTTAGATCCAACATCTCCATTACCCCATCACATTGACTTTGAAATCCTTGTTCTCATTTTCAAACCTTTCCCGAGCACATGCTCTCTAATATTCCAACAGGGGTTCTCTGTGTCACCCCTCCCTCCATTCTATTATCACAGCCATCAATCATCACACACTCCCGTACTTTGGAACTCTCTCCCTAAATCCCTCTGCCTTCCCACCTCTTTCCCACTTTCAAAAAACTTCCTCAATGCCTATCTTTCTGACTGCACCTTTGCCACCTCCCATTACTAAAGCCCTTGCTCTTGCTTTGTGTTCTCTGACCTCCTGTATCGTGGCTTAGGAAGTTGTTATGTGAAAAGCACCATTTAGGTACAAGTTGCTGGGGGCAAAGTTAATTGTATCTAATGCTTCGACACAGTGAATGCAATGAGGTGGCCATGATATTCAAAAAGTTACAATGCGATTCTGACCTGTTTTGCATACTATGTTCTTTTTCCTTAACAAACTGCTGAAACCTGCGTCTCGCTAACACCTTGTCAATCAACCGTTGCTTGGGGCTTGAGTTAACAGTTAGCTTCTCATCTGTAGGAGAAACAAAAATAAGTACATGCTGTCTTTTTTTAGCTGTACACATTTTGTATAAAACACTGTGGGGGTGAATTTCAACAAGGATTTTCCAGCTCGCTTGCCATGACTGCCGAAAGAGCTGTGGAAACCCATGAAAATAGTGTAGAAGGGCACCTAATCCTGCTGGTTACTATCGGAGACAGTGGGAAAGAGGCAAATTCCAAGCATGTGAGCAACCTGCTCGTTTTTAACTGCCCACCGAGCGGGTAGGGTTAAAATCGGCCCCCTGAGAATGTATAAACTTCTTATGTAATATGAAAAAAATAACGTCATATTCCTTTAGGGTCACAAAGGGTACTCCCTATGGAGAAGTGGATAGTTAGCTTCTGAGGTCAATTAGACACTGGGTGTGGTGGGTGTCAGAGGAATCTCTGTGAATAAAGGCTTGGAAACAACTAAAGATCAGGCTCTAGTATTCTATCCTTCACCACATGGCTATCCAAATTTAACAAACTGTGCATCTTTGATCACCAGTAACATGTGAAAGCCGATGGCATTATATATTGATGGGTTGGATTTAAATAGGGAGCAATGATATAACACAGAAGGAGGCCATTCAGCCCATCGTGCCTGCGCCAGCTCTTTGAGAGCTATCCAATTACTCTCACTCCCCAGATCTAACCCCGTAGCCCTGCAATTTTGTCCCCTTCCCTTTTGAAAGTTTTAATTGAATCTGCTTCCACCACCCTTTCAGGCAGTGCATTCCAGATCATAACAACTTGCTGCGTAATTTTTTTTCCCCTCAAGTTGCCTCTGGCTCTTTTGCCAATTACCTTAAATCCGTGTCCTCTGTTTTTTTTTTATTTGTTCATGGGATGTGGGCGTCACTGGCAAGGCCAGCATTTATTGCCCTTCCCTAATTGCCCTTGAGAAGGTGGTGATGAGCCGCCTTTTTGAACAGCTGCAGTCCGTGTGGTGAAGGTTCTCCCACAGTGCTGTTTGGAAGGAAGTTCCAGGAGTTTGACCCAGCGATGATGAAGGAACGGCGATATATTTCCAAGTTGGGATGGTATGCGACTTGGAGGGGAACGTGCAGGTGGTGTTGTTCCCATGTGCCTGCTGCTCTTGTCCTTCTAGGTGGTAGAGGCCGCGGGTTTGGGAGGTGCTGTCGAAGAAGCCTTGGCGAGTTGCTGCACTGCATCCTGTGGATGGTACACACTGCAGCCACTGTGTGCCAGTGGTGAAGGGAGTGAATGTTTAGGATGGTGGATGGGGTGCCAATCAAGCGGGCTGCTTTGTCCTGGATGGTGTCGAGCTTCTTGAGTGTTGTTGGAGCTGCACTCATCCAGGCAAGTGGAGAGTATTCCATCACACTCCTGACTTGTGCCTTGTAGATGGTGGAAAGGCTTTGGGGAGTCAGGAGGTGAGTCATTTGCCGCAGAATACCCAGCCTCTGACCTGCTCTTGTAGCCACAGTATTTATATGGCTGGTCTAGTTAAGTTTCTGGTCAATGGTGACCCCCAGGATGTTGATGGTGGGGGATTCGGCGATGGTAATGCTGTTGAATGTCAAGGGGAGGTGGTTAGACTTTCTCTTTTTGGAGATGGTCATTGCCTGGCACTTGTCTGGCACGAATGTTACTTGCCACTTATGAGCCCAAGCCTGGATGTTGTCCAGGTCTTGCTGTTTGCGGGCACGGACTGCTTCATTATCTGAGGGGTTGCGAATGGAACTGAACACTGTGCAATCATCAAGGTTATCGACCTTTCTGCCACTGGAAACAATTTCTCCTTACTCACTCTATCAAAACCCTTGATTTTGAACACCTCCATCAAATCTCCACGTAACCTTCTTTGTTCTAAGGGAGAACAATCCCAGCTTCACTGGTCGCTCCACGTAACAAGTCCTGCATCCCTGGTACCATTCTAGTAAATCTCCTCTGCACCCTCTCCAAGGCCTTGACATCCTTCCTAAAGTGTGGTACCCAGAATTGGCCACAATACTACAGCTGGGGCCTAACCACTCTTTTATAAAGGTTTAGGATAACTTCCTTGCTTTTATATTCAATAACTATTTATAAGGCCAAGGATCCCATACACCTTTTTGATAGCCATATCAACTTGTCCTGACATCGTCAAAGATTTGTATATGTAAACCCCAAGGTCACTCTGTTCCTGCACCCCCTTTAAATCATACCATGTAGTTTATATTGCCTCTCCTCATTCTTCCAACCAAAATGAATCACTGAAGCTAGTGGAATCTATCATCAGCACTTGGACATGTATCAGCTATTCAAAGAGAGGCAGCATGGATTTGTGATGGGTAGGTCATATCTAACTAACGTAGCTAATTTTTTTGAGGCGGTCACTAGCATGGTGGATAGGAGACTGTCTTTGGATGTTGTCGATATGGATGTTCAGAAGGTACTTAATGAGATTCTGCACAAGAGATTATGAGCAAAAAATTAAAATGCACGGAATTCGAATTAACCTAGCGATATGTATTGGTAATTGGTTGGATGGTAGGAGACAGAGACTAAACAACAACTTGCATTTATATAGCGCCTTTAACGTGGTGAAACGTCCCAAGGTGCTTCACAGGAGCGATTATCAAATCATGGAGAAGAATGTGAGTAAAGTAATATTAACTAATAAAATAATATGTTGTTTCTTTAAGACTTCTTTCCTACTCCTGATACTATCAGCGACCCCTACTAGAAAAACATATATAGCCAGCAAGACCAGGCTCAGCTGTTATGGTATTCCAGACATAAATGAGAAACGACAAGAGGAAAAAAATGTAAGAATAAAATAACAGTCGAGAATTACCTCATGCTGCTCTCACTTCACCACCATAACTTTGCCAGAAGTGTGGCGTAAATGGGATTTCCACTGCATTTTTGGCAAAGTGGCAAAACGGGAGCAGCTTCAAGGAAATTCCCAGCCAAAAGCTTCGTAGTAGCAGACATTATCACAGATTGCTGTTACATAATCCCATCAGTACATCTCCTAGTTTATAAATGTGGTTAAATGTTTTGACAACATTATTCTGTTAAACAACCACAATAATTAGAGAGGCACAGACCTGTTGTGCATCACTATTTACCTTTGTTTGAATGTCATTGGTTGAAAACTGCTTTTAGGTATCTATACATTCCTTCATAATGAAATATCCATAACAACTTCTACAGAAAGTCAATATCAATTAAAGTGAAACACAATCAGATTTACGGTTCACATGGATGAAGTTCCCCATGATCCTATTTAAATCCAACCTATCAATATATAATGTCAGCGACTTTCATATGTTACTGACGATCAAAGATGCACAGTTACCACAGTAATTGATTAAACAATTATGGTAACCTACCTTGGTTTAAGACTTCTGCATAGTTTTGTTTGACTGACTCAAGAGCACAAGGTCCACACTGCATCCGAATCTCCTCTCTCAAGGTCTTTCCAGATAAGTAATTTTCAATTGGTTTACTTCCTGCCCATTCTTTAGTAATGGATGGCTGGTTCATTTCCCCAGATCTGTACAATAATGCAGCCTGTGATGAAGAAAATGAATGAAGTCAATGAAACCTTGTCTGCTAAAAATACAAGGTTAAAACATGTTTAAAAAAGTGAACTTTCTTTAACTCTTCAGAAACTATTCTATCAGTGGTTGGTGGCGGGAGTAAACTGCAGCAAGGCCTGAAAGAAAGAATGCTTTGGAATAGCCTAGGGATTAAAGCATAATACATGTCTTTCTGGCAATGAATTCCGTAGGACGGGCCAGTGAAATGATCATAGTGTGGTGCAGCAGCTGGAAATTTGAAAATGGAGAAAGTTAAGAGTTTTCAAAATAGGGTAAGTCTGTTCACATTGGCAAAAGTATAAATTTAAATTTATTCCAATAATTACAATTTACAGACCCAATGTTTTAATTGTTTTATACAGGCCATTTGTATGATTCCTCATTTTATCCAGGTCATAGAATCATACAGCACAGAAGGAGGCCATTCAGCCCATCTTGCCTGTGCCGGCTCTTTGAAAGAGCTGTCCAATTAGTCCCATTCCACTGCTCTTTCCCCAGTGCCCTGCAAAATTTTTCTTTTTCAAGTATTTATCCAATTCCCTTAGAAAGTTACTATTGAATCTGCTTGCACCATTCTTTCAGGCAGTACATTCCAGATCATAACAACTCGCTGTATAAAAGAAATTCTCCTCATCTCCCCTCTGGTTCTTTTGCCAATTATCTTAAATCTGTGTCCTCTAGTTATTTTTTTTTTATTCGTTCATGGGATGTGGGCGTTTCTGGCGAGGCTGGCATTTATTGCCCATCCCTAATTGACCCTTCTGCCAGTGTAAACAGTTTCTCTTCATTTATTCGCAATTTTTGCTCTGGATTTTTTTCAGCTGTTACTGGCCCTGTACTGCTCAAAGATAACAGTACATTGGATCTACAAAAAGGTAGTCACATAGCATTAGTTCACAAGCAGAACACTTAATGACACTGGAAACCCCATTTTTATATATTATAGATATTTGAGCCAAACAAGCGTGATAGACACTTTGCATTTACTTAGAAGTATGAGACAATTTTCCCCACATGCTAAGGAGCATGTTAGGCATTTAATTATGCAGATACTTATTAAAGCTAAAAAAATACATAGGTGAATAACTGGATATTGAAGTTAAGTATGACATTTATATTTTTTGTTCCATGATAGAGAGTTACTTGAACATTTTAGCTCCAATATGGTCAGTGATTATACCAGAAGGCAGTGATAGCCAATCACTGTGTTGCTAAAGTGTCATTAGAGATCTGATCTAGTCTATTTAGTCACAGTAACAGAACACAATGTAGAATAAACTGAAATGTTTAATTACACCATGTAAACAATTAAAAATGGTATATACAAATTGAAATATATTCGGCTCTACAGCACTCAAAGATAGTTCACTAGGATCATAGGGGGTGAAATTGGTCTTGGGCAGTATCACAAGATGGGCGGTGATGAATCGGCAGCCCGTTTTACAACATCTGAAACACAGAGCGGGCATCACAAAGAGAGTGGATCGTGAACCGAATGGGAACTTGAGAATTTGGTGAGAGTGGGACTCTGGTAGTGGGTGAAGGAGGTGCTAATTCCTTTTTTATATAAGAAAAAGCAAAAAAAATCCCAAAACAGACTAAAAAGTAATTATCTATAAATAAATATAGATTGAGATGTGGCAGAGCAGGTTGTGTGTCTAGTCTGCAGTATATGGGAGATGGTGGATATCGAGAATGTCCCGAGCAAACACATCTGCAGTAGATGGGCTCAATTTTCGGACGTCCGAGCGGATGCGTTCATGGCGGGGGGGGGGGGGGCTCCGAAAATTGGGGATTCCCGGGTCGGGTCCGGAGCCCGGCTCCAACCCGCCCACTTCCGGGTTCCCCAATAACACGCTTAGATGTGCGCGCAGCCCCCGCATGTGGGACTCCCACCGGCAATTAAAGCCGGAGGGATCCCACTTAAAGCAATTAATTTGATACTTCAGGTTGTTAGGAGACCCAATTTGGAGGATATTTTAGGAGGGGTGGGATTTTTATCCAAACTGAGCATGTGTACCGTACTGGGGGAAACACTCCCAGTTGAAATGGACATGTTTCAGCCATCAGCCTGTGGGAGCTGCAAAGGTCCATTTGACAGGTGGGGGCGGGGGGAGACACTCACTCATTGCAGGAGGCCACTCTGTCACTTTGGACAAAGTTTGGCCTCCACCACCCTCCTCCTAACAATAAAATTCACCAACTTGCAACCTCAACCCCAGGGTGCAGACACATTTACCTACCTTGCAGACCCCCTCAAATGTACACCTTCCGGATGGGGGCCGCCATAGCTGCAGTCACGACCTCCTCTGAGGACGAACAGCATCACCAGCCTCGCCAGCCACGCTGTCTACCTCTGACACGTGGAGCTCCACAACAAAGTGCTGTGACACATCCACCTGCACGGCAGGAGGGAGGGCAACCGCAGAGAGAGATGCGTCGCAGAAGGCACAACCCTCGCCACAGGGTCTACAGACCAAGGCTCAGATTCCTGGACCTCTCTGAGCAGCAGTGCACACGGAGGCTCATTCACTCGACATGTAGTCATGGACATCTGCAGCCTCCGTGATGCTGAGTTGCTCCCAGCTGGCCAGAGCACCATCTTCTTACCTGTCGCTCTCAAAGTCACCACTGCCCTCAACAACTTCTCCTCCGCATCATTCCAGGGTGCCACCGGGGACATTGCCAGCGTCTCCCAGTCGTCTGCACAAAAGAGCTCTACAAATACACCTGCACCCACTCTGCAGTGACACAATGGGTGGCATCAGGTGTGGATCTTCATGGTGATCCTCAGGAAAGGGCATTATTGCACAAGCCAGTCAAGAATGGCCAAGACGTGGCAATAGTGGTGACAATATAATATGTAATATGAGTTGATCAGAAATCAAATATAAATAAAAACCATGACAAACCCTCAAACACCCTTATGCATCCCCTTCATGCTCACGACATGTTTGCCTTACGCTTCCTACTGCACATACGTGATGCGTGCCCTGTGGCTGCAGCACAGGTAGTGGCAGGTTGAGTGAGGCTGACCGTGAAAGAGATGCACGAGAGGGTGAGTTTGAGATAGAGCCATGAGATTGTATGAGGATTGGGTTGAGTGGTAGTGGTGGGATGAGTACTGGCGAGGTGAGTAAGTGCAGCTAAGATGATGATGAGCTTTGAGTGGGTGTGAGGAGTGATGTGATAGAGTAGTGTTGGCAGTGCAGAAGGAGATGTGGGGTGGGGGCGGTGATGTGGCAGATGGAGTGTAGGGGAATGAGTAAGAGTACTCACTTCAGCTGACCTACTCAGGTCATTGCAGCGCCTCCTGCACTGTATGCAGGTGCATGATATGTTGGTGGTGCTGGTGATCTCCTCTGCCACCTCGAGCTAGGCCTTCTTGGTGGCAGAGGCAGGTCACTTCCTCCCGTCCGCTGGGGAGAAGATCTCTGTCCTCCCCCTCCTCCTCACCCCATCCAGTAGGACCTGGAGTGAGGCATCATTAAACCTGGAAGCAGCCTTCCCCCTGGGCTGCTCCATGCTGTATTTTTGGCTCCTTTCTGCAGCATCAGTCAGTGGAGGTCTGCCCCTTTAAATAGGGCTCCTCCAGCTGACAGCCTATGATGCCGGTGCACAGTCCGCCCACTGCGCAGCTTTCCAGCGCGAAACCCGGAAGCCAAGGTAAGTGGCTTCAATTTACTTGCGATCGCCTGCGGAGCACCCGAATTCACTGGGCTTCGGCCCCCCGCTGTCAACCCGCCTCCCTCCCAATATCGGGCCTGATGTCTCTGTCTCGAATCTCTCCAGCTTAGAGTCATTGAGCTGGAGTGCGAGTTGGAGACACTCCAACACGTAAGGGAGGGGGAGGAGTATCTGGACAGTTTGCTCCAAATCTTGGTCGCACCTTGTAGAGGGGTACAGGATCAGAACGGGGTTGCTGTGACTGATAGTGTACAGAGTAAGGGGAACCAGGTGAGATAGAGAACAATGATTCGCATAAACTGATCCTATCCAACAGGTAAAATGTACTTGCTACCTGTGAGGATAAGGATGAAGACTGTCGGAAAGACAGCCGGAATGCTGACCATGGCACCCTGGAACAGGAAGCTGTCCAAAGGGAGAAGGAGGAGGAGATGGGGAAGCATGATGTGGTAGTTGTAGGTGATTCAATAATTAGAGGGACAGATAGCATTCTTTGTAAGCAGGATCAAGAGTCCCACATGGTATGTTGCCTTCTTGGTGCCAGGGTGAGGGACATAGAATCATAGAAAATTTATAGCACAGAAGGAGGCCATTCAGTCCATCGTGTCCGCGCCGGCTGAGAAACGAGTCACCCAGCCTAATCCCACTTTCCCGCATTTGGTCCATAGCCCTGCAGGTCACGGCTCTTCAGGTGCACATCCAGGTATTTTTTTAAATGAATTGAGGATTTTTGCCTCTACCACCCTCTCAGGCAGTGAGTTCCAGACTACCACCACCCTCTGGGTGAAAAATATTTTCCTAATTTCCGCTCTAATCCTTCTACCAATCACTTTAAATCAATGCCCCCTGGTTATTGACCCCTCCGATAAGGGAAATAGGTCCTTTCTATCCACTGTATCTAGGTCCCTCATAATTTTGTACACCTCAATCAAATCACCCCTCAGCTTCCTCTGTTCCAAGGAAAACAATCCCAGCCTATCCAATCTGTCATCATAGCTAAAATTCTCCAGTCCTGGCAACATCCTTGTAAATCTCCTCTGCACCCTCTCTAGTGCAATTACGTTCTTCCTGTAATGTGGTGACCAGAACTGTGTGCAGTACTCAAGCTGTGGCCTTACTAGTGTTTTATACAGTTCCAGCATAACATCTCTGCTTTTATATTCTATGCCTCAGCTAATAAAGGAAAGCATTCCATATGCCTTCTTAACCACCTTATCCACCTGTCCTGCTACCTTCAGGGATCTGTGGACATGCACTCCAAGGTCCCTCACTTCCTCTACACCTCTCAGTATCCTCCCATTTATTGTGTATTCCCTTGCCTTGTTTGCTCTCCCCAAATGCATTACCTCACACTTCTCTGGATTGAACTCCATTTGCCACTTTTCTGCCCATCTGACCAGTCCATTGATATCTTCCTGCAGTCTACAGCTTTCCTCCTCACTATCAACCGCACCGCCTATCTCGTGTCATCCGCAAATTTCTTAATCATGCCCCCTATGTTTAAGTCCAAATCGTTAATGTATACCACAAAAAGTAAAGGAGATAGTACCGAGCCCTGCGGCACCCCACTGGAAACAGCCTTCCAGTCGCAAAAATACCCATCGACCATTACCCTTTGCTTCCTGCCACTGAGCCAATTTTGGATCCAATTTGCCACATTCCCTTGGATCCCATGGGCCTTTAATTTTTTGACCAATCTGCCATGTGGGACCTTGTCAAAAGCCTTGCTAAAATCCATGTAGATCAATTGCGCTACCCTCATCGATCCTCCTTGTCACCTCCTCGAAAAATTCAATCAAGTTAGTCAAACACGACCTCCCCTTAACAAATCCGTGCTGACTGTCCTTGATTAGTCCGTGCCTTTCTAAGTGATAGTTTATCCTGTCCCTCAGAATTGATTCCAATAACAATCCATCTGCCTCCTCCTCCCTCTCCCCCCTTCCCCACTTTGGTTCTATTATTCCCCTGACCTCTAACCATACTTGAGCTGAAAAAGTTAATTGGTCTTGACTACCTGTGTGCAAGGGAGAAGAATTAGAGCATCTAAAATTTTTGACAATCTCATGTCCTAAAACATGGAAGCCTACCAGGTAACAATGGTTCTACCACAAGAGGTTTTGAAGGAGAATCATAAAACACTTATTGCAACTGGTAGAGGTAAAAAGAAAAACCTCAAGTGCTGAAAATCAAATAAAAACAGAAATTATTATAAATTTCTACCAGAATCTGAAACAGGAAATAGAGACTGAATTGCAACAACTCTAACATCACCCTGGCTGATAACAGCCAACTCAGCCCAGACTTGGATTGAACCTAAGAGCCTCCTGCGTGGCTGACACATTCAATAACTAAACTTGCTGAGCCATGAAGGATACCCCAAAGAAAACAGGTTAATAGTTTGGTGCAGGGTCACTCCTGCAGCATTGACCTATGCTTCTCTTTCAGATGAAGACTGATTTGCTGAGATGGGCATAGGCTCAGTCATACTAACCTGTGGTTTTGTTGATTTAAGGCCCAGTTTCTGGCAAATTGACTGATTCCGTGCATGATGTATTATCAGCTGCTGCTTCAACCACTTGTCTGTATTGTCGTTCATCTGAAGTAAGTTATGCTGAAAGCTACAATCAAAACAAAATAGTACTATTAGTATTACTAGAATTATATATTACAAACCATATACAGAATTATATATTACAAGCACACATTGAAAAATCTCAAAACACTTCACATGTAACAAATTACTTTTGGAACGCATGACTGTCAAGCAGGCAAACACGTTAATCATTCTGTGCCTGCAACGTTCCACAAACAGTGTGGTGAATTAGCAAGTAATCTGTTTCTTTTTGGTTTCTTCTTACTGGTTGAGGGAGGGCAACAGGAAAACTTTCTGCTCTTCTTTGAATAGTGGCATGGGATCTTTTAACATTCACTTGAACCAATGGAACAGGTGGACAGGACCTTGTTTTTAACATCTCATCTGAAGAATGGCACCTCCAAAAGTGCAGTACTCCACCAGGACTGCACTGGAGTGTAAGTGTAAATTATGTTCTGATATCCTGATGTGAGGCTCGATTTCACATCCTTAGGATCCAGAATGGCAAATCCCACCAACTGAGCCCAAGATAATACACAGCAGAGAAATCTGTGTCCTAGGGATGGTCCAGATCAAGGAGGTCTCCTATCATTGTAACTTTGATCAGCTACCAGAAGTTACTGCCCTGTAAGTTGGTACTGATCCTGTGAGTTTTCATTTCTCTCTGTAAATGTGACAGTCTTTCTATGTTAAAAATTGGTAGAATCCAGATAGTTGAGGTCAAACAACTGTCTAGTCTGAAATTACAATCGCAAGCTATTCTGTAATTTCAACAACTGTCCTGGTAACAGTTTTGGATTCTGAGTCTGAATCAAACTAATGGGATGAAAATGAGTTTAGGCAGTCACCACCCAGTTTCATAGTGCCCATACATTCCACAAAATTGACCCTAACTTCACAATGTCTTAGAGGCCATAAGGATAGCTGATGAGGAAAACAGAAAGGTCACAATGTTGCAGCAGTCAACGTTCTTTGGGCATGACGTCGGGACAAAGTGAGAGAATTTATCCCACTTGTAAACAATGCTATGCCTTACCTGTAAATGTTGGATCCTGAAGGTGATAAAAAAAATGGCATCCCATACTTTCATGGAAAAACCTTCACATAGGAACATAAGCAAAACTGCAGCATATTTGTGCAGAAAAACTTTGCCCATCAGTCAAACAGACAGATGAAACATTTTCTATGCATCTACGTATTATTTATTAGTGTTCGTAATTTTAAATCACAGGTGCAGCTGCAACAGTAGCCCAGGTTGTACTACCCTGAAGTGGTGTATTCACAATTTAAAGATCAGTTGTTGAATCCAATACTGCTGCTAGAATCACTGCCCAGTACTTAAACAGATGTTCATATGAGTGTTATACAGCCTCCTGTAAGAAAACTGAAATCTCCAAAAGTTGTAAAATTCCTTAAACTGAAAATGACTGTATAATTTAAAGGTTGCAACAATGGAATATATTGCAAATCAAGGGAAAATTCATTTAGCAGTGAACAACAGTAAAGGGAAAAATGATTTAAAGACCTTTAATTAAGAGATCAGTAGCAACTCTCTGATAAAAATCAAAAACTTCAGAAGAAGCAAATCTAGCTGTTCATAAATCCACCGCACAGTCCTCGTGGGGACGAAGTCCCGTCATCGCACTGAGGACACCATCCAACATGTTGTGTGGCACTATGACCATGCTAAATGGGATAGATTCAGAACAGATCTAGCAGCTCAAAACTGGGCATCCAAGAGGCGCTGTGGGCCATCAGCAGCAGCAGAATTGTATTCTAGCACAATCTGTAAACTCATGGCCCAGCATATTCCTCACTCTGCCATTACCAACAAGCCAGGGGATCAACCCTGGTTCAATGAGGAGTGTAGAAGAGCACGCCAGGAGCAGCACCAGGCAAACCTAAAAATGAGGTGCCAACCTGACGAAGCAACAACTCAGGACTACATGCATACTAAACAGCAGAAGCAACATGCTATAGACAGAGCTAAGCGATTCCACAACCAACGGATCAGATCAAAGCTCTGCAGTCCTGCCACATCCAATCATGAATGGTGGCAGACAATTAAATAACTAACGGGAGAAGGAGGCTCTGTAAACATCCCAATCCTCAATGATGGTGGAGTCCAGCACTTGACTGCAAAAGACAAGGCTGAAGCGTTTCTTCTTCAGCCAGAAGTGCCGAGTGGATGATCCATCTCCGCCTCCTCCCGATATCCCCACCATCACAGAAGCCAGTCTTCAGCCAATTCAATTCACTCCACAACAACATCCTGGCTGTAGTGCTGAAGTCTTGTGCTCCAGAACTAGCTGCGCCTCGAGCCAAACTGTTCCAGTACAGCTACAACACTGGCATCTATCCGACAATGTGGAAAATTGCCCAGGTATGTCCTGTCCACAAAAGGCAGAACAAAACCAATCCGGCACTTACTCACCAATAACCTGCTCACCGATGCTCAGTTTGGGTTCTGCCAGGACCACTTGGCTCCAGACCTCATTACAGCCTTGGTCCAAACATGGACAAAAGAGCTGAATTCCAGAGGTGAGGTGAGAGTAACTGCCCTTGACATCAAGGCAGCATTTGACAGAGTGTGGCACCAATGAGTCCTAGTAAAATTGAACTCAATGGGAATCAGGGGGAAAACTCTCCAGTGGCTGGAGTCATACCTAGCACAAAGAAAGATGGTAGTGGTTGTTGGAGGCCAATCATCTCAGCCCCAGGACATTGCTGCAGGAGTTCCTCAGGGCAGTGTCCTAGGCCCAACCATCTTCAGCTGCTTCATCAATGGCCTTCCCTCCATCATAAGGTCAGAAATGGGGATGTTTGCTGATGATTGTACAGTGTTCAGTTCCATTCACAACCCCTCAGATAATGAAGCAGTCCGTGCCCGCATGCAGCAAGACCTGGACAACATCCAGGCTTGGGCTGATAAGTGGCAAGTAACATCCACACCAGACAAGTGCCAGGCAATGACCATCTCCAACAAGGGAGAGTCTAACCAGCATCCCTTGACATTCAACGGCATTACCATCGCAGAATCCCCCACCATCAACACCCTGGGGGTCACCATTGACCAGAAACTTAACTGGACCAGCTACATAAATACTGTGGCTACAAGAGCTGAGTATTCTGTGGTGAGTGACTCACCTCCTGACTCCCCAAAGCCTTTCCACCATCTACAAGGCACAAGTCAGGAGTGTGATGGAATACTCTCTCCACTTGCCTGGATGAGTGCAGCTCCAACAACACTCAAGAAGCTCGACACCATCCAGGACAAAGCAGCCCGCTTGATTGGCACCCCATCCACCACCCTAAACATTCACTCCCTTCACCAATGGCGCACCGTGGCTGCAGTGTGTACCATCCACAGGATGCACTGCAGCAACTTGCCAAGGCTTCTTCGACAGCACCTCCCAAACCCGCGATCTCTACCACCTAGAAGGACAAGAGCAGCAGGCACATGGGAACAACACCACCTGCACATTCCCCTCCAAGTCACACACCATCCCGACTTGGAAATATATTGTTGTTTCTTCATCGTCGCTGGGTCAAAATCCTGGAACTCCCTACCTAACAGCACTGTGGGAGAACCTTCACCACACGGACTGCAGCGGTTCAAGAAGGCGGCTCACCACCACCTTCTCAAGGGCAATTAGGGATGGGCAATAAATGCCCGCCTTGCCAGCGACACCCACATCCCATGAATGAAGAAAAAAAGAAATTGAAAAGGAAACTTTCTGCTGTAAGTAAATAGCAATACTGCACTGAGATGTGTTATCTGCTCCTATTGGCTATTAATCAAAAAGTGTTAAATCTTGTCAAAATCCCTCTAGTTACCATGAAAGGCAATGAAGCAACAAAAGAGACCATTAATTAACTGAAATGTGCATTTAAAAACTTCATATACACATCATTCGCATTTCACCACAGCAATCAAAGTACACATTTTTAAATATAATACACCTTCCTTATATGGAGATACATAGACACAATATTTATGTACTGTTTTGATCTACCATCGTGTTGTCGATATGAAGTCACCATGTGTGGGTTTGGATATTTCAGTCCCCATTTTAAAGTCATACATTCTGTCCTTATTTTTATGAAATACTTTGATTTTATATAATTTATAGTTAAGTAGCAATACTTATGGCAATTTGTGAGGCATAGACGTGGGATTGGTTGGAGCATGGGAGTTTCTCTCCAGTACAGGCTGAGGAGCTGGGAGACACAAAACTGAGTGCTTCCAGCATTTCCTTTTTTGTTAGAAATGCCGTTGTGGTCACTTCAAAACATTTCAGAAGCCAAACCTTAAAACAATGGGAACAAATATCTCCTGGGCGTCAGACGAATTGTGAAACTTTCGTCCGATTCTGGAACACCGATTAACCGAAGTCTTAGATTCTCATAAAAAAAACTGTTCCACTACATTGGCAAGTATAGATACACTAAAATTGTGTTCTCAGTCCAAAGTTGCCGGATGTCAACAAAATCACTGCAGAATTGGAGCTGTTCTGATTTTGCTAAAACCAATGGTGTTAGCCTGTATCGTGTGAACGGCACATTAAATCCGTGTAAACATTTTACTGTATATTTTCCATTTTCGTGAGATGGCATACCCTCTGAAGACGCTAATAAGCACTAACCTCGAGAACGTGTGTTACACAGTTGCTATGGAGCTGCATCCACAAAAGCTAACAGGAAATGCGCGGTCCAGATGCCCGCCGTTTCAAGCTGATTAGTAGCCAGTCACGTGTGATATTTGGGGGCGCGAGACGGAAATTAGAATTCGGCCCTGGACCATTCGAAGATCGAGTCTTCGTTACAACATTGGCACTAATCCATATAGATCATAAAATATTGTGCCATTTTCATTATGTGTTGCTAATGTCACTGAAAACCATAACCCAAAGTGAGTCTTGAGGGAGCCGGCAGTGAATGGGTTATCAAAGTCAAGTAGTGTGCGTGCAATTTATATTGCTGCGGAGGAGGGAACATGTTTAAGTTAAAGGAATTCTCCAGGTTGCGTGCTAAAAACTATGCAGACAGGACTTAAACGGTGATTTCATAACATTTTCCAAACGTTTTTCTTTGCCATTAGTTAATCAAAAAGGAACATAATGATGTAGTTCGTTCATGCAGCGATTAGAGGCTTTGGCTCCATCCCCTTCGAGTTGTACTCAAAGATTGTCAAGAGAAGAATTTATTTTTTGACAAAGGGAAGGGGAGAAAACAAACACCCGTACTAGAGATGTGTAAATGTGTGTTTTTTTTAATCCCTTTCCCATTTTCTGTTCCTTTTAAAATGCTTTTCATCTTCAATTTTTTTCCAGTTCTGCAGAAGGGTTACACCTGAAACATCGTCCGTCTGTTGTCCGCCCAGATACTGACTGGTCTGCGTATTTCCAATTTTTGTTGCAGATTTGTAGTTTTTAGTATCATGGTACATTACAGCACAGGAGGCGGCTATTCGGCCTATCGTGCTTGTACCTGCTCTTTGAAAGTGCTGTCCAATTAGTCCACTGCTCTTTCCCCATAGCCCTATAAATGTTTTCCCTTTTAAGTATTTATCCAATTCCCCTTTGAAAGTTACTATTGAAATTGCTTCTACCAACCTTGCAGACAATATATTCCAATGATTTTTATTTTGTTTTTTTTTAGGCTTCTTACAAAAATCCATCGTCCTATTTAAGAGTCTTCTGATCAAACTGCTACGAAAGCTATACCCATCTGTAGGGGTTCTGTTTAGCCCCTTCAAGACATGCCACTTACTTAAATCTACAGAGTTTACATGCAGGGTCAACACATAGGGACCATCCCTCCCCCCATGGCTAGGGGCACTGCTGGAATTTAACTAGCTAAAACCACACGATTTACCAGAGTAGGTCATTGGTAAGCTTCCTGCTGTTTGTCCTCTAGACCCATCCTAACCATTTGTTCTTTGTCAATAGGATCTGTGGCACTGATTGGGAAGAATCCCAGGTCCCACTGACAGGTCTATCCCTCTAGATTCCATTAGAGTCCAAGGTTAGCTTGTCAATCATCTGCAGTTCCCTGGAGTACTGCAGATCTGCATAGCTCAGGTAACCAAAACTGCCACAAGAGGTTGACTTTGTTTTGAACGTCCATCAGAAGGGATCAGTTTGGAGTTACCATTACCTCAAAAAGATCCATCCTACCTTTTCTCTCTTCGCCGCTGCCCCGCCCTGCCATGATGGTCATTTCCTGCAACTCCATCTTTGAACCACTCCAATTAGTTTTCCACCCCTGCAGCACTGAAACAGCCCTTACAAAGTCACAAATGACATCCTATGTGACTATAACCATGGTAAACTATTCCTCCTATCCTTCTCGACCTGTCTGCAGCCTTTGACACGGTTGACAACACCATCATTCCGCAACGTCTCTCCGCCGTCATCCAGCTAGGTGGGACTGCACTCGCCTGGTTTCATTCTTATCTATCCAGTTGTAGCCAGAGAATCACCTGCAATGGCTTCTCTTCCCACTCCCGCCACCGTTACCTCTGGAATCCTCCAAGGATCTATGCTTGGCCCCCTCCAATTTCTCATCTACGTGCTGCCCCTCGGCGATACCATCCGAAAACATGACGTCGGGTTCCACGTGTACGCTGATGACATCCAGCTCGACCTCACCACCGTCTTTGATTTGTCAAGCTGCTTGTCCGACATCCAGTGCTGGATGAGAAGAGATTTCCTCCAACTAAATATTGGGAAGACCAAAGCCATCGTCTTCGGTCCCTGCCACAAACTCCGTTCCCTAGCCACCTACTCCATCCCTCTCCCCAGCCACTGTCCGAGGCTGAACCATTCGCAACCTTGGCGTCCTATTTGACTGAGATGAGCTTCCGACCACATATCCACTCTATCATCAAGACTGCTTACTTCCACTTCTGTAACATCGCCTATCTCCAACCCTGCCTCAACTCATCTGCTGCTGAAACCCTCATCTAAGCCCTTGTTACCTCTAGACTTGACTATTCCAATACTCTCCTGGTCAGCCTCCCATCTTCCACCCTCCATAAATTTGAGCTCATCCAAAACTCTGCTGTCCGTATCCTAACTCGCACCAAGTCCCATTCACACATCACCCCAGTGCGCGTTGACCTACATTGGTTCCCAGTCCGGCAATGCCTCAGTTTTAAAATTCTTATCCTTGTTTTCAAATCCCTCCCTGGCCCTCACCCCTACCTATCTCTGTAACCTCCTCCAGCCCTACAACCCTCTGAGTTCTCTGCACTCCTCCAATTCTGGCCTCTTGTGTATTCCCAATTTTAATCAGTCCACCGTTGGCAGCTGTGGCTTCAGCTGCCTAGGCCCTAAGCTCTGGAATTCCCTCCCTAAACCTCTCTACCTCTCTCTCCTCCTTTAAGACACTCCTTAAAACCTACCTCTTTGATCAAGCTTTTGGTCACCTGTCCTTATATCTCATGTGGCTCAGTGTCAAATTTTGTTTTATACGCTCCTGGGGACATTTTACTACGTTAAAGGTGCCATATAAATGCAAGTTGTTATTGGTCCCTAGTTAAATAATGCTCATCACCAACTGCTTAATTCAGGCCTTAAATGAGGGGCTTTGAGAAGAATCCCCTTGCATGGATCTCCTTCCTAAAGTTCTCACTCTGGATAAATGCAAAGATTTGGCAATGAATTCGCATAGCTTTAGCTTCTTAACAAGGGCTGTATGAGGTACAAGGCTAAAAGCCTTATAGGAAAATCAAAGAAAGCAATCTTCTTTAATCCTTACAATGCTCTATAACCTCAAAGCCACAAACTGTCCTACATATTCCTCATGAGAGCAAAATCTAACCTGTTCCTTTGAGTACACTGCAGGCTTCCACAGCATTCACTATGAATACTGTGACAACCGAAAGAATCACATTAAGAGATGCTGGTAGCAATGAGGTTTCTCAGGGTTTTGTTTTTTGTCTCACCCTTGTGTGGATAGAAACCATAACTATTTTCTGGAAGGAGGGTATGCATACCTCAAACAAAATCCTATTCAGCAGCTCAGAGGCAAGCTGATGGTTCTGCAAGACCATTGGTGTTTCTTCCCTCCCAATTGCCTAGAGCAGCTTTTAGGAATTTGGCACATCATCCACACCTGCTATGCTACCATTAGTCAGGCAGTGCAGTGCTGAGTCCACTTCCTGACTTCGAGTGTGCAATACTCTACCAGTTGCAGATGGGTCGTTACTACAGGCTGTTAGATTGCACACCAACTCCATATAATGCTCTCTCCAGACCCTGGAATACTCTCCCGGTTTAAATTGCAAAATGTAGGTCACCTTCAGACAGTAATTTTGAATGCTTTGCTAATTCAACCCATACAACTTAATTGATAGTAATTGTAACAAAAAAAGTTAATATTTGATGGATTTAGGTGTCTCACCATAATGATTGAAATAATCCGTCTGTAAAATTACGGCCTAGAGTTTGTGCTAGTTTTATTAGCACAATCCGGTCGAACCAGCTCACAAGATGGCGGAAACTCGATTTACCAAAGACACTGGCCCCAATGTTAATAGGGAGGCAGGGAGGCAGGGAGGGTGTAGGGGAGGCAGAAAACAGTTGAAGAATCGACAAGGCTGAGGATGTGGTGGCCCTGCCTCCTGCCTGACAACCGACAAAATGGACAGCTTGGCCAGCGGGTGGGAATGAAAGCGGCAGGACGCCGCAGCCGGGGACCCTTGAAGGCAGTCTCTGGCAATCAGTGGGGGGGGGGGGGAAGGGGGAAAAGAGGCTGAAAATCAGGGCTGGGAGAGGCCAATGACTTCCTTGTTCCACAAGGAGTGCTGAAAGAGCCACTTACCTTGGAGAGGCAGCAGCTCCTGCTCGGTTCGGCTGCCGGGAATCCCACAGGTCGGGCCTCCCCATCGTTTTCTGCTAATTTAAGATATGGTGCTGATTATGTCATCAGGCCGCGACTTTGGTATGGTAATTAGGCCCCCAATTGCCTTCTGTCGGAGCCTTGTCCGTGCCGTGAATTGTGCACTTTAAAATTTAATGGGGTGGGAATGGGGTTGGCTTGCCCAATCCTGATATTTTAAACCCTCTCCCACCCGTCCAGAGGGGGAGGGGGGAGGGGCAATTAAAATTGAAGCTGTTGCGTCACAAGTATCTGTGCTAAAATTAAAAGAAACACAGGAAAATGACATTTTCCGATTGCATTTGTATCCTCTATTTTTTTAAAAATTTGTTCATGGGATGTGGGCGTCGCTGGCGAGGCCGGCATTTATTGCCCATCCCTAATTGCCCTCGAGAAGGTGGTGGTGAGCCCCCTGACTGTACTGCAGGCTTTTCAGTTCTCATCCAGCTTTGGTCTGATGCTAGTCTGTGGGATTTACAATGTACCATTCACATCCTGTTGCTCGACCCAAAACCTGATTGGGCAGGGCATAGGTTAGGTGACATCATGGCTTGATTTCTCAGGGTTTGATTTGTTGCTGATGGAAATTAATTATTTTTTTTTATAACAATCCCCCTTCACATTGTATGAGAGAAATGAATTGTTTATATTTTGGACAGCTTAGCCCAAAACTGGGCACATTGTAATCCTTTGTTTATCTCCCATTTTTAATCCTCTGTTTTCCACCACTGATTATATTATTTTTAGCCCAAGGGAAGCCAGTCAAGCTGTGCTCTACAATGTCCTCAGTGATTATAGTCTAACATCGCAAGGCATACAAGAGCATGCTTAGGTTGACTTGATCGTCACTATTTCCTTCATCCCAGTAAAGTAGATGGTGGGTAAAAAGGAAACACAGGACAACATACATCCCTACATTACAGACTTCCCAATTCATCACACATTTCCAGTTACATATGCTGTCAGACAGTATGTGTGTGCACGTGTGTTTGTTCAAAAATGTGGGTGAATTAGAACATCTGTTGTTCAGGATGACTCCGTATTCTATGTTCTTTGATGCAGCACTAAATATGCTATTTCAGATTGCTTCTACACATGAACTTGCAGGAATTGTATGGAACACAGAAAATGTTAGGGACATTTCAGATTTTGGCCTGGAAGAAAAAGTAGAGCAAGAAAATACAGTTTTTACATTTTACAAACTTAATAACATCACCGCCTACAAAATCAGAAGCAAGCTCTGCCGACCCTGAGAAGGCCTTTTGAAACTTTTATATCAACAGTTTCTACAATTCAACTTCAGGAATATTACAAGTGACAGAAAGGAAATGAACAGGGGAGAGGAAAAAATGCCCTTCCTCAGTCAAAGCCAAAGAGATCACTAAAATCTATATTTAAAATCTTGGCCTGTTTTTCCCCATAAGGGCACATAGAATCATAGAGCACAGGAGGCCATTTGGCCCATCATGTCTGCACTGGCTCTTTGATGCAGCTATCCAATTATAGAATCATAGAAGTTTACAACATGGAAACAGGCCCTTCGGCCCAACATGTCCATGTCGCCCAGTTTATACCACTAAGCTAGTCCCAATTGCCTGCACTTGGCCCATATCCCTCTATACCCATCTTACCCATGTAACTGTCCAAATGCTTTTTAAAAGACAAAATTGTACCCGCCTCTACTACTGCCTCTGGCAGCTCGTTCCAGACACTCACCACCCTTTGAGTGAAAAAATTGCCCCTCTGGACCCTTTTGTATCTCTCCCCTCTCACCTTAAATCTATGCCCCCCTCGTTATAGACTCCCTTACCTTTGGGAAAAGATTTTGACTATCTACCTTATCTATGCCCCTCATTATTTTATAGACTTCTATAAGATCACCCCTAAACCTCCTACTCTCCAGGGAAAAAAGTCTCAGTCTATCCAACCTCTCCCTATAAGTCAAACCATCAAGTCCCGGTAGCATCCTAATAAATCTTTTCTGCACTCTTTCTAGTTTAATAATATCCTTTCTATAATAGGGTGACCAGAACTGTACACAGTATTCCAAGTGTGGCCTTACTAATGTCTTGTACAACTTCAACAAGACATCCCAACTCCTGTATTCAATGTTCTGACCAATGAAACCAAGCATGCCGAATGCCTTCTTCACCACCCTATCCACCTGTGACTCCACTTTCAAGGAGCTATGAACCTGTACTCCTAGATCTCTTTGTTCTATAACTCTCCCCAACACCCTACCATTAACGGAGTAGGTCCTGGTCCGATTCGATCTACCAAAATGCATCACCTCACATTTATCTAAATTAAACTCCATCTGCCATTCATCGGCCCACTGGCCCAATTTATCAAGATCCCGTTGCAATCCTAGATAACCTTCTTCACTGTCCACAATGCCACCAATCTTGGTGTCATCTGCAAACTTACTAACCATGCCTCCTAAATTCTCATCCAAATCATTAATATAAATAACAAATAACAGCGGACCCAGCACCGATCCCTGAGGCACACCGCTGGTCACAGGCCTCCAGTTTGAAAAACAACCCTCTACAACCACTAACCCTCTGTCGTCAAGCCAATTTTGTATCCAATTGGCTACCTCACCTTGGATCCCGTGAGATTTAACCTTATGTAACAACCTACCATGCGGTACCTTGTCAAATGCTTTGCTAAAGTCCATGTAGACCACGTCTACTGCACAGCCCTCATCTATCTTCTTGGTTACCCCTTCAAAAAACTCAATCAAATTCGTGAGACATGATTTTCCTCTCCCAAAACTATGCTGACTGTTCCTAATCAGTCCCTGCCTCTCCAAATGCCCGTAGATCCTGTCTCTCAGAATACCCTCTAACAACTTACCCACTACAGATGTCAGGCTCACCAGTCTGTAGTTCCCAGGCTTTTCCCTGCCGCCCTTCTTAAACAAAGGCACAACATTTGCTACCCTCCAATCTTCAGGCACCTCACCTGTAGCTGTCGATGATTCAAATATCTCTGCTAGGGGACCCACTCTCCTGCTCTTTCCCCACAGCCCTGCAAAGTATATATCTAATTCCCTTTTAAAAGTTACTATTGAATCTGCTTCCACCACCCTTTCAGGCAGTGCATTCCTGATCATAACTCAATGTAAAAAATAATTCTCATCTCCCCCCGGTTCTTTTGCCAATTACTTTAAATCTGTGTCCTCCGGTTACCGACCATCTACTCTACTCTTATCAAAACCAGTAATAATTTTGAGCACCTCTATTAAATCTCCCTTTAACCTTCTCTACTCCAAGAAGAGCAATCCCAGCTTCTCTAGTCTCTCCCCATAACTGAAGTCCCTCATCCCTGGCACCATTCTAGTAAATCTTCTCTGCACCCTCTCCAAAGCCTTAACATCCTTCGTAAAGTGTGGTGCCCAGAATTGGACACAATACTCCAGCTGAGGCTTAACCAGTGACTTATAAAGGTTTACCATAAACTCATACTTTTGTACTCTATGCCTCTATTTATAAAGCCAAGGATTCAGTGAGTTTTTTTTTTAAAAACAGCCTTACTAACTTTCACTGTTACCTTCAAAGATTTGATTATGTGAACCCCCAGGTCTCTCTGTTCCCATACCCCCTTTAAAATTGTACCATTTAGTTTATATTGCCTCTCGACATTCTTCCTTCCAAAATGCATCACTTCACATTTTCTGCATTAAATTTCATCTTCCATCTGTCAATGTCCTCCTAAAGTCTGCTACTATCCTCCTCACTGTTTACTACTTTTCCAAGTTTTGTGTCATCTGCAAACATTGAAATTGGGCCTCCTATACCCAAGCTCAGGCCATTAATATGCATCAAAAAGAGCGTCCATCCAGTCTGAAAATCAGTCGTTCACGATGTCTGGCGGAGTGTGACTTCCGTATGCCTCAGAGTTGCCTTCCCTGAACCTGGCCATATTTTCAGTCCTAGGGTCATTTGCATACAGCTTTCCAGACTCTGCTAGACTGGAGGTGGAGACTTGCAGCTCCAGCCCAGGTGGGAGCCTGCCACAGCTAGTTTTTGTCCCCAGCAGAAGGTGGGAGTCTACACTGCATTTTGGTGCTGTTTACGGGGCCTATTCATGGCCATCCTCAGAGTAGTAGTACATGGCTCTTTGACAATGCTGTCTCAGAGAACTCCTCGATTGATCTTTGAATGCTAGGTTCCACAGCCTAACAGGCAGCCTCGGTGCCCAGTGGGAAATATGGCGCAGGTCATATTTCTCTCATTTTAATCTAATTTGCATGCACACACCCATCCACATATGGGCAATCGCATTTTAAGCTGCCAAGCTCGCCCAAGAAATGGGAGTTGGGGAGGGAAGGTGGGAAGTAGCAAGTAGCAAAGTGCATCACCAAGCGAATTTTTATCAGCATCCACACCAGATTTGCAAACATAATCATCAGAAGCCAGGCAGACGATCTAGCCTCATCTATCAGATATTGTAGAATTATAACGTACCTCTGTTAAAAACATTGAAAAAAATAAGTTCCTTTTCATCTGCCACTGTACTCTGTTACTCCCCTCCCTTAGTCTAAATTCTCTGCCTGAGTATTTA
This sequence comes from Heptranchias perlo, assembly GCF_035084215.1. Classification (NCBI taxonomy): domain Eukaryota; kingdom Metazoa; phylum Chordata; class Chondrichthyes; order Hexanchiformes; family Hexanchidae; genus Heptranchias; species Heptranchias perlo. The sequence goes on along the minus strand of NC_090325.1, from coordinate 84,149,880 downwards.
GAGTCTGCTCTTTCCCAGGCCTCATCTCATAGAATTACATAGAATGTACAGCACAGAAACAGGCCATTCGGCCCAACTGGTCCATGCCAGTGTTTATGCTCCACACGAGCCTCCTCCCACCATTCTTCATCTAACTCCATCAACATATCCTTCTTTTCCTTTCTCCCTCATGTGTTTATCTAGCTTCCCCTAAAATGCATCTATGCTATTCGCCTCAACTACTCCTTGTGGTAGCAAGTTCCACATTCTAACCACTCTCTGGGTAAAGAAGTTTCTCCTGAATTCCCTATTGGATTTATTAGTGACTACCTTATATTTATGGCCCCTAGTCCTGGTCTCCCCCACCAGTGGAAACATCTTCTCCACATAAACCCTTTCATAATCTTAAAGACCTCTCAGGTCACCCCTCTGCCTTCTCATTTCTAGAGAAAAGAACCTCAGCCTGTTCAATCTTTCCTGATAGGTATAACCTCAGTTCTGGTATCATCCTAGTAAATCTTTTTTGTACCTTCTTCAATGCCTCTATATCTTTTTTATAATATGGAGACCAGAACTGTTCACTGTACTCCAAGTGTGGTCTAACTAAGGTTCTATACAAGTTGAACAAAACTTCCCTGCTTTTCAATTTTATCCTTCTAGAAATGAACCCCAGTGCTTTATTTGCTTTTTTTCCCCCCAACTGGCCGAATTAACCTGTGTTGCTACTTTTAGTGATTTGTGTATCTCTAACCCCAGATCACCTCTGCTCCTCTACTGCATTTAGACTCTAATTTTCCAAGCGGTATGTGGCCTCCTTATTCTTCCTACAAAAATGTACCACCTTACACTTATCAGTATTGAAATTCATTTGCCAATTACACACCCATTCTGCAAGTTTATTAATGTATTTTTTCGCAGTCCTCCTATGCCCCCCAATTTGGTGTCGTCCGCAAATTTTGAAATTGTACTTCCGATTCCAGAATCTAAATCTTTTATATAAATGGTGAACAGTGGTCCCAGCACCGATCCTTGTGGAACACCACTTCTCACCTTTTGCCAGTCAGAGTAACTACCTTTAACCCCTACTCTTTGTTTTCTGTGTTGTAGCCAGCTTGCTATCCATTCTCCTACTTGTCCTGACTCCACATGCTGCAGTACCTTATCGAAGGCCTTTTGAAAATCCAAATATAATACATCTACTGCATTAGCCTCATCTCAGCCTCCATTCTACTCCACCGAAGCACATCCCAGGGTCCAGCTCCATGTTCTCCTTGCCACACCAAAACACAGTCAAGTTTTCCAGCTCAGTTCCCTACCTAGACCACCAAATGCAACATCCAGCTTCCCATTCAGCCCACATAAATCTGAGTGCAGCCAGCTTCTCTGTCCTGTTCAACTCCTGAACAGAGATTGAGTGTAAACATTAGGTAACCACTTAAATTTCATCAGAATAGCATGTTTCAATAATATTTATATTCTTGGTGACCTTCAATCTGTCCTTTTCAACTACTGCCCCATCTCTACCTTCCCTTTCCTCCCTAAGATGTGTGGTCACCTCGCAGCTCTGTGCTCATCTCTCCTGTTTGAATTTTTCCAGTCAGACTTCCATCCTTCACAGCATTGAGACAGCCTTCGCCAAACTCACAAGTGACACTGTCTCGTGACCGTACCGGTAATACCTAATCCCCCTATTTCCTCAACCTCTGGAGGGTTTTATGTGGGGAACCATTCTCCTCTGTTGTCCAGCTCCATGGCACTGCCCTTTCATGATTCCACTCCTAATCATAATGCAGTCAGCACATCTCCATCAATGGCTTCTCTTTCCATCCCACACCATCACCTTCAGAGTATTACAAGGTTTAATCTTTGGAGCATCTCCTGATGGGCACAGGGTCAGCTTCCATGCAAACGCTGATGACACCCAGCTCTACCTAGTCGTCAAATCCAGCCATCAGATTGACAGGCAGCGTTATGGATGAGCCGCAACTTTCTCTAATTTAATAGCAGGAAGACCAAAGCAATTATTTTCAGTCTCCACCATGAACTCCGTACCTTTGCCACTGATTTTATCTCCCCCAGCCAATCACACAGGTTAGACAAAGCAATGTAAAACCATGGTGTCTGTTAGATGCTGAGCTAAGTTGCAAAAGCCACATCTTATCCATCACCAAAACCACCTATTTCTACCTTCAAATAATGCCTGCCTCTCCCTTTACCTCAGCCCCTGTCACCAAAACCCTTATTCATACATGTCACATTTAGCCTCCCTTATTCCAAAGTCCTTCTTTCTGGCCTCCTCTCCTGCACAAACTCCAACTTATCCAAAATGCAGCCATCCATATCCTGTACTGCAGAAGTCCTGCTCGTCCGTCAGTCTCATCCTTGCTGATCTTAACTGTATCCCTAGCCCCACAAATTAGATTTAAACTCCTTATCTTAATTTTCAAATCTCTCCACAGCCTTGTTCTGCAACAAGTGAGCAGGTTGCAGCAGCTAAACAGAACCATAGCAGAGCAAGTGTGGCACTAACCAGAAAGTGGAGTCAAGTTTCAGTGAAACACATCACCAATACAAACGAATCTAATGGAAAACCATTCAAAATAGAAAAAAGTAGTGTAAATAGCCAACAAAAGCCATTTTTGAGCAGTGATCTACTTCCAAAACAATTCTACAAAGTTATTGAGCAACAATAAGCACCATCCAATTTCTGAGAAAGGACATTATCCATAAAATAGGAACATAGGAACAGGAGTAGGCCATTCAGCCCCTTGTGCCTGCTCCACCATTTGATAAGATCATGGCTTATCTGTGATCTAGCTCCATATACCTGCCTTTAGCCCATATCCCTGCCTTTAGCACATATCCCTTAATACCGTTGGTTGCCAAAAAGCTATCTAGCTCACATTTAAATTTAGCAATTGAGCTAGTATCAATTGCCGTTTGTGGAAGAGAGTTCCAAACTTCTACCACCCTTTGTGTGTACAAATGTTTTCTAATCTTGCTCCTGAAAGGTCTGGCTCTAATTTTTAGTCTGTGCCCCCTACTCCTAGAATCCCCAACCAGCGGAAATAGTTTCTCTCTATCCACCCTATCTGTTCCCCTTAATATCTTATAAACTTCGATCAGATCACCCCTTAACCTTCTAAACGCTAGAGAATACAACCCCAATTTGTGTAATCTCTCCTCATAACTTAACCCTTGAAGTCCGGGTATCATTCTAGTAAACCTACGCTGCACTCCCTCCAAGGCCAATACGTCCCTCCGAAGGTGCGATGCCCAGAACTGCTCACAGTACTCCAGGTGCGGTCTAACCAGGGTTTTGTATAGCTGCAGCATAACTTCTGCCCCCTTGTATTCTAGTCCTCTAGATATAAAGGCCAACATTCCATTAGCCTTCTTGATTATTTTCTGCACCTGTTCATGACACTTCAATGATCAATGTACCTGAACCCCTAAGTCCCTTTGGACAGCCACAGTTTTTAAACTTTTTACCATTTAGAAAGTACCCTGTTCTATCCTTTTTTGATCCAAAGTGGATGACCTCACATTTGTCTACATTAAATTCCATTTGCCACAATTTTGCCCATTCACCTAATCTATCAATATCCCTTTGTAATTTTATGTTTTCATCTACACTGCTTACAATGCCACCAATCTTTGTGTCATCGGCAAACTTAGATATGAGACTTTCTATGCCTTCATCTAAGTCGTCAATAAATATTGTGAATAATTGTGGCCCCAAGACAGATCCCTGCGGGACTCCACTAGTCACATCCTGCTAATGTGAATACTTACCCATTATCCCTACTCTCTGTCACCTTTCGCTCAGCCAATTTCCTAACCAAGTCCGTACTTTTCCCTCGATTCCATGGGCTTCTAACTTAGCTAACAGTCTCTTATGTGGGACCTTATCAAATGCCTTCTGGAAGTCCATATAAATAACATCCATTGACATTCCCCTGTCCACTACTTTAGTCACCTCTTCAAAAAATTCAATCAGGTTTGTCAGGCACGACCTACCTTTCACAAATCCATGCTGGCTCTCCCTGATTGAACACCTTGCAAATTTTCAGTTAGTCACCCTATCCTTGATTATAGACTCCAGCAATTTCCCCACAACAGATGTTAGGCTAACTGGTCTATAATTCCCTGGTTTCCCTCTCTCTCCTTTCTTAAAAAGCGGAGTGACATGTGCAATTTTCCAATCTAGAGGGACAGTTCCTGAATCTAGAGAACTTTGAAAGATTATAGTTAGGGCATCTGCAATCTGCTCACCTACTTCCTTTAAAACCCTGGGATGGAAACCATCTGGTCCTGGGAATTAGTCACTCTTCAGTGCTATTATTTTCTTCATTACTGTTGCTTTACTTATGTTAATTTTATCGAGTCCCTGTCCCCGATTCAATATTAGTTTTCTTGGGATTTCCGGCATGCTATCCTCTTTTTCTACTGTAAATACTGACGCAAAGTAATTATTCAACATGTCCGCCATTTCCCCATTATCAACGACAATATCCCCACTTTCAGTTTTTAAGGGGCCAACACTGCTCCTGACCATCCTCTTTTTCCTAATATAACTATAAAAGTTCTTTGCATTGGTTTTGGTATCCCTTGCAAGTTTCTTTTCATACTCTCTTTTTGTAGCTCTTACTATCTGTTTTGTGACCCTTTGTTGATCTTTGTATCTTTCCCATTTGCCAGGATCTGCGCTATTTTTTGCCTTTTTGTATGCCCTTTCCTTACATCTTATACTGTCCCTTAACTCTTTAGTTCTCCAGGCCTGTTTTTTTTGGCAAGTAGAGTTCTTGTCCCTCAGGGGTATAAACCAGTTCTGTATCTCATTAAAAGTTTCTTTAAACATTTCCCACTGAACATCAGTCATTTTACCCATTAACAGATTTGCCCAGTTTACTGTGGACAGTCTCTGTCTCATCCCATTGAAGTCAGCCTTACCAAAGTCTAGAATCTTAGCAGCTGACTCACTTTTTTCCCTTTCAAACACTACATTGAACTCAATCATGTTATGATCGCTATTGGATAGATGTTCACGCACAGTTAAGCAGTTAACAAAATCTGGTTCATTACTCATTACTAAATCTAGTATGGCTTGCCCCCTTGTTGCCTCTAGGACATACTGCTGTAGAAAACTATCCCAGACACACACAAGAAATTCACTACCTTTCTGACAGTTGCTGGTCTGCTTTTCCCAATCTATATGAGGGTTAAAGTCCCCCATTAAGACCACTATGCCTTTCTTACACGCTTGTCTAATCTCTGCATTTATACAATCTAGCACTTCAGAGCTGCTGCCAGGGGTCCTATACACAACTCCCACTATAGTCTTAGATCCTTTCCTATTTCTCAATTCAACCCATAAGGTCTCTCTTGGCTGCTTACCTCTCGTTATATCCTCCTTTATCATTGAATTGATTTCATCTCTAATCACTAAGGCTACTCCCCCCCTCTTCCATTTTCCCTATCTCTCCTGTAGACCTTATAACCCGGTATATTTAGTTCCCAATCCTGACCATCCTGCAGCCATGTCTCAGTAATAGCCATCATGTCATACCCTCCAATTTGAATTTGAACCTGGAGTTCATTTAATTTATTCCTTATACTCCGTGCATTTGTATATAGAACTTTTAATTGGGCCACACACCCTAGTCTGACCTTCAGCTTTGATGCTGGGATAATCGCCTTACGCCTTCTAGTTTTCACTTTATCTGTCGTGCCTAAAGTACACTTTCTTTCCGCTGCTCTACGCTTTTCCCTTTCACTTGTTCTTGAACTGTTTGTACTATTTGTATTGTAAATCTCCCCAGGTCTTCCCCTCTCTTGCTGCTCTCAACTTTACTCCCTTCTGACTCCCCACTAAGGTTCCAATCCCCCTGCCACTCTCGTTTAAACCTTCCCCAACAGCACTAGCAAACACCCCCGCAAGGACATTGGTCCCGGTCCTGCTCGGGTGTAACCCGTCTCACTTGTACGTCCCCACCTTCCCCAGAACCGGTCCCAATGTCCCAGGAATCTAAATCCCTCCCTCCTACACCATCCCTGCAGCCACGCATTCATCCTGTCTATTCTCCTGTTCCTATACTCACTAGCACCAGCCTTATATCATCTTTCAGTCCTATGACAATGGCATTTTCTATCCCCTTTACGTTTGTCCTACCATTGGTAGAAGAGCTTTCAGCCATCTTGCCTCCACACTCTGGAACTCCCATTCAAAACCCCTTCACTCCTTTAAAAGCATTCTGAAAACTCATCTTTTTGACCAGGCTTTCTGACTGTATTTCTTTCTCCCCCTCCCCCCAACCTCAACTTAGCATCCATTTTCCATATTTCCATTTATGAAGTGCCTTGGGACTTTGTTAAAAAAAAACACATTCAAGGTGCTATATAAAAATCAAAGTTTTTGTTTGGATTGCTTGTTATTTAATTTGATACTATTGATCTAATGTTGGAATAATTCCTCCAGACCATAGTTGTCCTTGGGAGTCATGCAGATCCAACTGGTCCATATTAAAATGTGACTGTTAATGCATTATCACCTTTCGTAATCTTGAATACCTCTATAAAAAGGTCACCCTTAACCTACCCAAATCTAGTGAAAAAAGCCGCAGTTTCTCAATACCTGGTAAGTGAATCTGCGCTGCACCTTCTCCATTGTTTTTAATATCTATCCCATGATAGATTGACCAAAACCACACACAGTACTTCAACTACAGCCTAAGGTCTTACACAAGTTCAACAATAGCTCCTTGCTTTTGTATCCTGTGCTTATAGATATAAAAATAAAGCCAAGGATTCAGTTTGCCTTTTTTGGTCCTATCTATTTGCACTGCCACTTTTAACGACCTGTGTATCTGCACACCAAGGTCCTCCTGCTGCTCGACTCCATGTAAAATCTTACCATTTAATGCGTATTTTCTTTCCCTATTCCTACTTCCAAAATGTATTACTTCACATTTTCTGCATTGAACTACACCTGATGCCTATGTCCTCCTGCAGTCTTTCACAATTTACCATACCCCCATTTCTGGTGTCATCAGCAAATTTCATTATTGTTCCTTCAGTTGCCAAGTCCTGATCATTTATGCATAAAGTAAGTGACTCAACTGTAGAGCATTACTCAGAACACACTATATTCCAAGAAACCTCCTTTTACCTCTACGCTTTGCTTTCTAATTTCCAATCACCTCTCTAACCACGTGATAACATTTCCCTTAATTCAATGCATCATTGGGCGAAAAATCACGCAGAGCGGAGAGGCAACACTCACCAATGCTCCTGCGAATTAAATTAACAAATTTTACTGCAGACTTCATTCATTTAAAAAGTTAGTATTCTGTATGTCATTGTAAATAAAAAATTTTTTTTTTGTAAAAAGCCAAAGAAATAATTCATGAGACAATTAATGAGACAAAAGGAAAAGTAAAAAAAATTTTAAAAATTAATTTTATTTTTTTTTAAATCACCAAAAACTATTAAAATAAGGAGTAATACGAAATGCCACATTTTTAAAAGTTAATGACTGCCAAACAACTAAATATTAAGACTTACCGCGCTGTTAAAACTCAGTTTAGACCTGGTATTTTTAAGCGTACCTGTTTGGTGGCATAATTAGTTACATTCCAGCTGGGCAGATAAGCAAGTTGGCACTTTTTCAATGATTTCTCTGATTGCAGCGTGCGATGGCCCTTTAATTCGAAGCTGTCTTGTCGCTGGCGAATCACTAGGAGCAAGTTCCGGATTTCCGCGTTTCATGCGCATGTGCAAATGCGGGAGGTTGCTCCTTCAATTTGCCACTAAAAACTGAGCATGCTGTTGAACTCTTCTGTTATTTCAGGAGCGATTTCTGGCCCATTATCTTTGCTGTGTCTCTTGTGGTACTTTATAAAACGCTTTTGAAAATCCAAATAAACCAAATCAACTGCATTTCTTTCATTTATCCTGTCTGCTATTTGTTCAAAGAAATCTATAGGTTTGATCAAGCAATACCTGCCTTTTAGAAATCAGTGCTCACTGGCCCCAATTCACTCATGTTTATCCAAGAGTTTAGTAATTTAATCCTGTTTTATAACTCTAGTAACCAATGAAATAATACTAACTGTCTTACATCTCATGGCATAGCCCTGTTTCCTTTTTTTGAAGAGGGGACTCACATCCAGTCCTCTGGTGCAATTTCCCATTCCACAGACTTTTTGAAAATTATAGCAAGGGCCTCCACAATTTCTTCCCTAGCTTCATCCAGGGTCCTTGGATACAAACAGTTAGGTCCTTTAATTTTCTACATCGAGTAATTTCTTTTGTACCATCTCTCTGAATAACCTCCACTCACTGTTTATACAATGTGAAAACAGAGGCAAATTATTTACTTCATATTTCTGCCATTCACTCATTCTTCATTTCAAACTTGCCTCCTTCATCTCTTAGCAGGCCTGCCACTACCTGGACAATTCTTTTAGTAATACTGTACCTTTTTCATGCTAATTTTCTCTCAAAGTTGCTCTTAGCTTTTCTAATGTCCCTTTTCGTAGCTTTCTATGATATTTCAATCATGGCTTTTTCTTATTATCTACCATTAAGCGCTTCTTTATAGTTTCAAATTTGATCTAATCTCCCTCTTCATCCATGGAAACCCAGCCGTCAATATACTCCCTTTTATTCCTTACTGGAATTTACTTTATTAATACCCTTTCCATCTCCCGTTTAAATATTTCCCATTGATGATCCATGGTCCATTTGCTAATTTTTCCTCCCATTTAATTTGGGTTAGATCCCTTTTAATTTCACTGTAATCTGTACTTTCTAATAAACTACCCTTGTACTCAGCTTCTCTCTTTTACACTTGCACAAAGGGAGAACAAGGGCAGCAGGTGCATGGGAACACCATCACCTCCAAGTCACACACCACCTTGACTAGGACATATATGGCCATTCCTTCATAATCACTGGGAACTCCCTACTTAACAGCATTGTGGGAGCACCCGCACCACACAGACTGCAGCAGTTCAAGTGGCGGCCTACCACCATCTTCTCAGGGCAGCTAGGGACGGCCAATAAATGCTGGCCTTGCTAGCGGTGACCACATCCAGAGAATGAAAATAAAATATATTGCAAGTAATTTAGTGCTATTTCCTTCATGATAGTACATGCACATCATATAAAGTTTAGTTTGGGTGTTTGGTTGTAACATTTCATACAGTGGGATCTGGATCAAATAAATCACTAGTTTAATGTTAGATTTTATTGAACAAAATACAGATTATAAACAAGTTCTGTATGCATCCATTGTTACCATCCCCCATTTAATGAACACATTACATTTTAAATCAAAGTGCACTGTGGATATACATACATAGGTACACTAATATTTAACAAATTATTTCCCTCCTACTTCAGGCTTGCAAGCCAAATGTTGACCTCTTGGAAGTTTTATATGTAAACTGCTTTCCATTGGTACACATTTATTCACTCAGTATCCAATGCTGATTAGACCAAATATAACTTGATGAAACAAAAAAGAGACTAGGATTATGAGAAATTATTTATTATTGTTGCTCTTATATAGATGTCTGAAATGCACAAATTCTGAATGCATAATTTACCTGTTGGTACTATATTACACTTTGAATGCCAATTTAACAGAATGTTTATTGAAGTATACGTTCACTAACTTTTCCAAAGTGATTCAGGGATTATAATATATTTAAGTGTAACCACTAAAACACATCTCAGATATGAGCATATTGTGTAATTTCACTAAAGCAGATTACAGTGTCAAACTCACATTAGACATCATATGAATGCCTTGCACTGCTGTCATAAGCACTTAGGGCCATATGAAAAAAAATCCTTTCCAGTATATATCCACTGAGGTCTAATTTTGGCACCTTTTAAATCTCCAACCTTGCAATTAATTTTACAGTAGCTAAAAGAATCTCAATCAAGTAGATTGTTGTGTACATTTAACCCTCTCAATACTGGAAAGGCTTTGCAGCTTTAACATACCCATTTTCATTTATGCCAGCTGCTGGTTTCTGTACATTTCTGCTACTTACAATACCAATATAAAAAATGTACAGAACCATACTGTACTGAAACTACATTGCAAACTGGTTACTGTCGAACAAAAATGTTCACAGCAATATTTCACCTGGCCAAAAGAAATTCTGTGCTAGTATCTTCAATTCAAAGGTTGTGGCAATGTAGAAAAATGCATTCAATGAAGCAGAGACAAATAGTACTGTGAGGTTTGCAGCATTTATTTGTATTAAGATTTGCAAACTAGGAACAAAAAGGGTACCTAAAATGTGCATTGAATGCCACTACAGGGATGTGGTAATAAAAATCATTTGTGTTACATTTTTTAAGCTAATAGGCATCGTCATATGACAAGCCAATAAAAAAAGATCAAATTTACAATGACATTTAGTTTGTTATTGCAACGATGTCAGCAGTACGATAGATGGATTAAAGTGTGTATATAGTAAGGTACCTCGCCAGTAAATGGCCAACTTGATGACAATCTTTTAAAAAAAAAGTCAGTGTCCTTCTTCAGCACTCAAAAGGAGTACACAGTTTTAAAACTGCAATGTATGTTGACTGGAAGGCAATTATACAACAAGCCATGGCACGATATATAGAAACCAGATTATTGCTAGTAGGGGCGCAGATACAAAACATTGAAACAGTTACTGTATTGACAGCACTGAATTTGAACACTTTGTTCCAAGTGCGCCTTGCCTCATTTCATTCATAAATTGCACTAGCCCATTTTTACAATGACAACTGTTCTGAGTAACATCATAATGCTCCAATTGTAACAGCGAAAAAGATACAGTAATAGCAAAACTGCCCACAATTTAAAAGGAAAAAAGGACCTCAAAAGCAAACACACATTGCTGAGACCAAACATTAACCGTATTGTGGCACAAACATCTGAACACAATAATGTTCTTAAACCCCAAATTCCCCAAAAGTGAAATGCTAGCAGGAAAGTGTTATAAATAAGGAAGACAGAAGGATGAATTAGTTGCATAACTGCCATATTTCTCATAATTAAAAATAAACAATTTAATGGACAAAGGGAGGGCAGTGGATGTATAAACAGCTGAAAACCACACTGTATACCAGTGCCATTGTATCAGAAGGACTAATATACTGAGTGATGAATGCAAAATTTTAATGTGATTAATCACTAGACCTCACTGAATCAATCAGTAGCCGGAATGTACAGTAAAACAAATTGTTTTTAAAAACAGCATATTTTGATCATTATAACTAAAATAAATTTAAACAAGAACACAAGTTTCCCCAGTGCAGGTAGGGCAGAAGATGTAGGTACAAATTTCAACCATATCAAAACTGCTTTTGAAGGTAGTGACCTAGGCTTTTTGCCTCCTTCCCCACCCATTTTTTGGTAGATCTGTGGACAGGTACATGTTAGCCACATGTAAATGAGGGAAACATAGCCTTTGCCTTGGGCAATGTTCCTAGATGTCACTGTGGATGTGTGTGCGTGCTTTATGTTGGGAACAGCAATATATTGCAAGAGACCAATGTCAAAATTAACTAGTGCTCAAAGTCCACAGCATCCCCCCAACTCCCTGCATGTAAACTTACAAAGCACCAGCCGGTTATAAAACAAAGGTTTCAAAAGGGCAATTTAGCTGCTCAATAGGCCCACTCAGAAATAATTTGAAGATTCATCCAAGACTGCAGTAAACATACTCTGCAAATTCTTCAAACGTGTGATACAGTACCTTAGTTTCGAGTTACTTGACTTAGCTTCCTAGCTTATTTTGCAGTGTAAAGACTACACAAACACACTCACCAGAAACATTTTAGACACAGATGAAGTGAACAGTTTTGTGCTGTGATTATTTTGCTATTCATAATGATGAAAGGCAATCACGTGTTGATTGATACATTATTGCCGTATGCTGCCAAAATTCCATCTCTCCCACCCACCCCCCCCATTGTTTATTCACATAATGTCACCTGACATTTTCAGCTGAGCCTGAGCAAGACTTTTGGCAAGAGTCATCATAATCATCAATTTATAATATTGGTTTTTAAAAAAATGTAGGAAGTGCAAATGATTTGCTGGCAGGGAAATTCATAACATTGTTTAGGATTCAGCATATCCTTAGTACTCAGTGTACTTCACTAGACAATAGCTAAATATTTATACAGCTCACACTGCTCAATGTTAGGTTATTTACCACAGGTATGATGGTCATTCTTTGAAGTTGTTCAATTGACAAATACAAACAAATACTCAGTCGTCCAATTGGGTAAAATGCACCAACAGATACTGTTCCTTTAAGAGTTTTGCTTAAACGTTCCTCCCCAACCTACTGTGAGGCCTCATCCTGGTCCAACCTTTAATTCCAACTAGAGACAGCAACAGATTGTGAACAATAACAATGTAAAGATGCACTCAAAAACATCAGGGAAGCTTTGTATGTGGAGAAAGAACTTCAAAGAGGATGGCCATATCTATAGTACATGGCTTAACATTCGTTCATCCTCCACATACAAATGATTTACAGCAAACTGGGAGAAAAAACAGGAGGCATGAACTCCTAAATGTAAATACCAGCTCAGACTCACACTGGCGCACTTGTCAGTTGGAACTGCCTAATCAACATAAATGATTAGTAAAAGCATGCAAGTCACTCCAATCGGTTGCCTTACTGATAGTGTGAAGAGAAGAACCATCATATTTCAGTTAACAATGTGACCACTGTACAAGTATAACAGATTCAAATTTTCTTCGATAGTTTTGCCACCAGCGAGGGGATGGTAAATGGAGATATAATCTACAACCCAATTTGCTGATCTCCACTTTACCATGTGTCTACCTCAAGTTTTGTTTCCTATAGGAAACAATTGCCTGACTGACAAATGTCTTTTTTTTTAAAACTGATATAGAATGCAATCACAATGTGCACATCAAAATTATACCTTCTTTCAATGGAAGGGGTAGGTTGTCACTGGTAAAATTTCAGCAATTATTTCCTGAGGTAAGTGAAACTTGCAAGAGACTAACATTATGAGCCCTGAATTTCCACATGAGTTCTCCTGATCTGCTGTAACCTTGGAAGAACCCCCATAGAAATGGTGTCAATGGCTGAAATTGGCTATTTCTCTAGGGCTTCCTCTGATCTCCTGAAGTTACGGCAGGAGATTGGGAGAACCCCATGGAAAATCAGGGTCATGGTGTCATGACTGGCTTTTCTTGAATCTCAAGGTAAGGTAGATCAACCAAGACAAAGTTCACTAATGATGTGCTGAAGAACAGAGAAGGAAGCAGTCTCAAGAAATCTAAGAATACGCATAACTGAAAAGGTGTACGTGGATCAGTTAAGCTTACTCAATACATGATTAAAATCAAAGAACAGTATTAGCTGTTGCACAAATGATTTAAATTACTTGGTGATTTTTACTAATGTGACAATTATTCTGTGTTCAATAATGAAACTGATTAAAAAATACTTGAAAAATTCTTGCCTTTATATAGCACATCATGGAGGGCAGTAACTTGCGTAAGCAAAAACAGAGGCTTTTCTGTAACTACAATATTCCACAATAGCAACGAGATGAAGGGTCACTTGTTTTTGCGGTACAGGTTGAGAGGGGAAAATGTTGGCTAGGATAGTGGGCGAGCTCCGTGCTTTTCAAGTGCCATGGGATCATTACCTAAATAAGCAGACATGATTGTGTCCCAAATCTCTGTCCTTTTGGATGAGATGTTAACAGTGACCACATCAATTCTCAAAAGAGTTGTCAAGGCAGACCAACTAACAGGATAACTGAAAAGTCATAGTTCAAAGGGTTGTCATAGTGATCTTGACACCTGTGCCTGAACCTTTTCCATTATGGGCTTTAAAATTGGAAGTTTTGAGATAATATAAAAGTCCCTGCCAGAGGAAAGCATGCCCAGTTGGGTTAGTTTGGTCCTCTCAAAAGCTGCAGCGTCAAATACACCATGTCACATCTAGTCCTGCATCAGAGATAGTAGGTTCCATCTGTACAGAAACTGGAATGGTTAAATGGTGCTCAGAATAGGCCTGAGAACCAAGATTTTCTGAATTGGTTGTGGGGGGGGGGGGGGTCGCATGAGGTGGTGAAAAGATACTAAGAATGCTGTGGTTCTTGACAACACTTATGGATATAAAAAGCAAGCAACTTACTGCACCAGGAGACCAGCTGAACATTGAAAGATGATGCTTTGCTGTTATGGCTTCTGCAACAGAAAGCCAATAGCCACTTGTTCTGAAAGATGAGAGAGATCAGTTTCTGGGTAATCCCACTTACTCAATATCCATCAGAATGGGGGGGGAGGGGGACTTATAAAAAGCAACAAAAGGATACAAAGAAAGCAATATGAAAACTTGCATTGGATATCAAAGCTAACAATAAACATTTTTAGAATTAAGAGAGAGTAGTAAAGGGAAATGTGGAACCATTAAAGATAGATGCAGGAGAGACTATAATGGACAATAAGGAAATGGTTGATTTGTTAAAATGAGTACTTTGTATCCATTTTCACAGTGGAGGAAGAGGACAAAATACCAGCAGTATAAGGGAACCTAAAAATAAGACAAGAGGAAGAACTCAGTAGATTTAAAACAAGTTTAAAAAATGGTAATGGAGAAAATTATAGGACTCAAGATAAACAAATCTCCTGGTCCTGATGGTTTCAACCCCAGGATATTAACAAAAAAATAGGTGCGGATAATGCAGATGTGTTAGTTATAATTTTCCAACGATCTCTAGATTCAGGAATTGTGCCTTTGGATTGAAAAATTGCAAATGTCACTCCATTATTTAAGAAAGGAGGGAGAGAGAAACCAGGTAACTACAGACCTGTAGGTTTAACATCAGCTGTGGGGAAGTTACTGTAATCTACCATCAGAAACAGAGACAGATACAGCTTAGATTCACCAGAATGATACCAGGGCTTAAAGGGTTAAATTATGAGGACAGGTTGCATAAATTTCTTTTGTATTCCCTTGAGTTTAGAAGGTTGAGGGGTTATCTAATCGAGGTTTTAAAATGATAAAGGGATTTGATTAGGTAGAGACAAAGTGGGGGAACCTAGAACAAGGGGGCATTACTCTTAAAATTAGAGCTAGGCCATTTAGAAGTGAAACCAGGAAGCACTTTTTCCAAGCAACGGGTAGTGGAAATCTGGAACTCTCTCCCTCAAAAGGCTGCGAATGCTGGATCAATTGAAATTTTCAAAACAGATAGTTAGATTTTTGATAGGTAAGGTTATCAAGGGAGATGGAGCAAAGGCGGAAAGCTAGATTTGCCATGCTCAATGTCACGATGACAGTCTTACTCACTACAATGGCATTTTTCCAGGCTTACATTGATTTGTTGCTAGCTCTTTTATTCTTTAACTTGTACACAGTTTGATCCTGTTTGTATCCTATACAGTCTGTAGTTGGTCCAAATTCCATTCTATGTCTCTATTCCATGAGGACAACACTTATCTTGGGGGACTGGGGGGAGGGGGAGGTGCCTATGAAGGAGAGATTATAGCATTGTGTCTAACCATAGTCCATTCAATACATGTGCCTGAAGACAATTTTTAGGCACTTACCAACTTCTGGTCAACTGACATTCTGGAATATCAGAGCATCTGTGATCACTTTGAAAAGTTAGTTGCAAGTGTACAATAAATTATGGTATCACAAAATGAATGCTGAGAATTTGCATATTGTGTTAATCAAGAATGCTGCACTGGCTATGGTAGATAGCTCCGTCTTTCCAATAAAAACAAAACCTGCTGAACAGATGCACATGCAGAGTCTTTAGCAGTAACTACCATGAGCTAATGATCTAAGCAAGGGTTAATGTAGAAGTACTCTAGACAAAGAAAGGCCACCATTACACACAGGTAGTTGATTCCTCGACATTGGATCTCAAGTAATTTCTGTGGTACAGAAGTTTTTAAAAGATCCAAGTGTAGAAACCACATCTATGTTGGTGTCTCTTCTCTTCCCCCTCCAAGCTCAGGAAAACTTGCTTCTCAGACTTTCTCAAATCCCATTGTGAATGTAAAAGTCCTGGAAGGTCACAGCCACCAAGCAGCTCCCAAAAGACTTATGAAAAACAATGCTACCTTGAACATTTCCTTCAGAATGAAGTAGTTCACTATTCATAAATCCAGAGAGAATTGGAATCGTCTTAGAACCAGAACTGGAGTTTCCTGGTCTTGAAATACACTTCTGCACTCAAAGTTTCCTGGAATTAACAATAAGAATCCCAAGAAAGTGACTTCCTTGAATCTTTTGGAGCAGAGGAGCAAGAAGGGAAAGAGAGGGGCATCTGTGAAGTGAAAGGCACAGATGTCTGACAATCTCCATCACCCAACCATCTGATGAGACAATGTTTGTCTGAGGACCACCAGATGCAGTCTGATATTGGTAGGGTCTAATATTTAGTCTAAATATGGTAAGCCAAAGGGAAATTAATGACAGTTGAATAGAGAGAGACTATTGTGAATTTAGAGAGACAATACAGTTCATCAGGCCCAGATGGGACCAAGATAAACTGATCTAAAATGTCAGATTATCTTTGTGGAAATCCAAATAGATGATAGGAGGGACAGGTAAACTTGAAAGTGTTCACTATATTCATGGGAGTCTCTGCTAAAGTAAGAATTCTCCATGACCTAGGCCCAGTTGAGAAGGTGTAGGAATTCAGTCAAAAGAAATTGTGTCTAGGACACAGTGAGTATAAATGCTCTTTTGTCATTTTGCTTCCTAATGGTATGTCCCATCTGATCCAAGTGTAAGAAACTATGGCTAGATCCCACCATCTTTGGCTAATTCATACAACAAACAGTCCAGGAGTCTTGGCCAGTGTTAACAAGGAACTTGTAATAGCTACTGATACCAGTGCTGGAAGAGACATTGCCGTGCTAATTTGTAAAAATCCTGCAATGCATTCAGAAAAACCTTTTGCAGCTAAGGAGACATCTTCAAGAAATCTTTTAGGTAGGGACTAAAGGCAACAATCTTCAGTTGATCACATCTCCCTGTGTTTACAAGACTTGCATTAGCAAGCTGATTTATTGATTGAGGTCCCTCTGCATGGAGGATCAAGAGAGGTCAATTTGTCTCCATGGATTTTTTTCCAGCAAATTAAGATGGTCAAACAGACCTTTTTGTTGAGCTTGAAACAGGCCTTATAGAAATAGTGCAGCATTGCTGGGCAATATAAGCAAGTGCCATGGATGTTGGTCATAAGTAGGAATCTAATATACAAAACAGACCTTAAAAGTAGGAACTCACATCAAATGGAACCAAGGACAATTCAATCACAGAAAAATCTACCAGAGGCTGGACCTCAGCCAATTAACAAAATTCACTTCAAACTTCACTGAAACCAAAATTTGGCAGAACTTTTGTAAAAGACAATAACTACACAATTTAAAATGTACAACCAAGGTGAATAAGCACAAAATGTTGTTCACATGCAAAGGCAGAAGTCAGGACTGTTGACAACAACAATGGAAAAAAAAAGGTTATGGCTCACAATGAAGTCAAAAGGATGGGGTAGAACATATGACTAAGAGGCTGTACAGAGGTTGTTAAGGAACATTGTCCCTAGGTGCTTTTCTTCTGTTGAACAGCACTCTACTTCTTTGTAAGTAAAAGATGAACAAGGAAGAATCTGATGTGGAGTCTCTTCCTCTCCAGTAAGTTTCCTTGAATTTTGATACTATAAAATGTTAGTCCTTACTTTGGAAGTTCATCATTAAGTGTAAGCAAGCACATTTACATCAACAACATAAGCAACCAATAACCAAGGCGATGATTTTTTTTTCCGGAGGAGGAGACAGGAGGAAGATATGACACACAGTTTACGGTTTTAAATTTAAGTAGATTTCTTGTGAGCAGGACACAACATTTTTATAGCAGATCAATCTGATATGGACTTTGGATTACAACTAGGAACCTCAATTTAGAAACAAAGAAATTAAGAAAACAGTAAGTATTTTGTAACGGTTTAAAAAAAATTCCAAAGTGAGACAAGTCTCAAATTTGCAAATAGAAAAAGTGTTAATCAGGTTAGATTTTAAATTAAGAAGCCCTTTCATTTGATCAGCATAGTATAAACCAAATCCATCAATCTGATCTGAACCATAATTTAAATAGTTGTGTACAAGAGATTAATATATACTTTAAAATTGACCTCATGAATCAAGCACACATCAATGTCTCCAACTGAAAGTGTACAGAATTTGGCTTCATTTTTGTTATTAAACATTTTTGTAGCAATGTTTTTTTGTTCCTTTTAAAAGTTATTTATGCCATCCACCACATCTACTCACTTTGCCAAAGTTAAGATACTGTCATTCCCAATCTCTGGCTGTGATGCCATACTATTCCATCTTCTAATACATTTATTGTATTCCCATTTATGATATACATGATTAAAAAGAGACACTAGATAACATCCCAAAAAACCATATAATACACTTGATTGCTAACAACAATCAAGATGGTCCTTCAGTACTATCCAGCTATAATGGGAAGCCATCTAAAGAATATCAGCCTTAACCATTAGACTCCAGCCAAATAAGATACTGCACCATTTAAAAGTGACTGTTGATAAGGTTCAAATTTAGCTTGAAAATGATTTCATTGCATATCAGGATAAAATAATAAAAGTCCACTATTTATTCCCACTCTCTTTCGATCTTTCAGCAGACAGGACCTTATTACACAAAGACAAAAAATATAACCATTTAGCTACTTGAAAAAAACCAAATAATCAAACTAATCAAGTTCCATTTTCTGTGACATACTCCTACCATGAAAGGCCTTTAACATGAAGAAAGGAATCTCATTGTGAAGCAGTGTGCAACAAGATTAGGAACATAGGAACAGGAGTAGGCCATTTAGCCCCTCAAGCCCGATCTGCCATTCATTGAGATCATGGCTGATCTGTGACCTAACTCCATATATCCGCCTTAGCCCCATATCCATTAATACCTTTGGTTAACAAAAATCTATCAATCTCAGATTTAAAATTAACAGTTGAGCTAGCATTTACATTTTCATTGGGAGAAAAAAAAAATCATCCACCAGAATACAATCAAGTCCATTCTACAATCCAGTGAATTAGCAGTCATCTTAGATCAGGCAAGCTTCCACTTCAACATGGTGTAGAGGCAATTTGTCTTCTATCCTCCCCAACCTCCTCTAAAACCAAGGTCTAATATTAGTGAAGTAAACAAGTATTTGGGTTCAGCAAAGGAAAGTATACCTCAGTGAACAAAATGGTAAACACTACCATATCTATTGGTTTACTGTCATGTATTAGGAAAAGACTTATTCAGTCTTGCATGCGTACTTGCATTACTTTTGTTAGTATTTTGACTGGATACTCCCCTGCCAAAACTACTCCGACTTACAGAACTCTTTTTCATAAGATCACACATTTGCCAGTAGCCTACAAATGCCCGGAGTATGGTCATAAATCCAGTTCTGATGCCCTATAAAAGGGCCCTGAAAGGACAACAGATGTCCTAATCAATCATCGGTTGGCAATGGCCTGAGCTCTTTTGGACTAGTTAACTATTCATCTACCTGATTATTCAGGCCAGTACTTTACAATTTACTCTCTTGATTGATAAAATAAAATATATCCAGACTCTGAGTTTTTTGAAATGTCTGAAGTCAGACCGTAGAATTCTTCAATAGCTTGAGCATCAATTTTCTGTAAAAGAAACAGAATCTTTTAGTAATTTTAGAATAATTATAAATATAACCAGATATAAATTCAAATTAGTAATACAATGCATTAACTGTGAGAATTTCTGCAAGTGGACATTTACAGTTACTTCCTCCAAATATCAGTATTGGCCCATCACTGCTTAAAGAGCAGATCTCAGCCTTGCGTACTTTAAAAATTTAGATGAGTTTTGATCATGTCAG